>NW_027133104.1:0-6086 GCF_026122565.2 Emydura macquarii macquarii
CTCCAGTTTGCTCTCCTCTCCTTTGGCACCTAGACCCAAGAGAAGAAGCCAGTTAAAACAGCCTTCAGAATCAAAATCTGTGAGAAAGTGCACAGGCGGTTAGCTCAAATAATTCAGTTTATTCGTTCTGTGTGAAAAAGGCACGACACATTAATTCATAGCCACATTTTTCTGAACTTTTTAAAATAATATGTATTCCATTGTAACCTGAAACCTCTTTGAGAAGCCTGACTAGTCAAAGAGCTATAAAGATGGGCTTACTGTTGTTCGGGTGTCACAGTTTAAGTTGACCTCTGAGTGAACTTCTGTACCCCAATGGTGCCGTGTGCAGTATTCAGCGTGTCGGGTGCAGAAATCTTGGGTACCATGCGCAGATTTGTAGTGTCGTGTGCAACGCTAATTGCGGCTGGTGTGCAAAATGGCGGGAAAGCAGATTCCTGCTCACCCAAGCGCTCATGTTGTCTGTCACAATGGCAGCCTACGCACACGTCCCGTTTATTGTTCCTTTCTTCGGCGTGAAGATTGAAGAAAGAAGATAGATTTACCTGACAGTTAGAGTACATAGATGTCCACTTGAATCCCAGGTCCTGTTCCTGGTGTGTGTGATCTTGATCCTTGGTCCTCATCTCGTCCGTCATCGTCGTTCCTTCAGTGTTGGCCCCTGTCCGTGAGTGTAACCCCATACTTGTTAGCCCATGGTTGTTATATGGGTCTAGGCTTTAAGCCTTGATACCTAAGTATTGGTGGTTCTATTATCTTTGTAAATAAACCCTTTTGTATTTGATCTTAAAATTGTGTCTATATTCCCTGGACGAGCAGCTGATAGATGCTGTAGGCTTTGGGAGGAACCGGAGGGTCCAGCTAAATATAAATTTAAGCTGTTTGAATTACCTTGGGTTTCTTAGGGCAGGCCTATTGCCCGGGGGTCTGAGGCTTGAGGTTCTGGTCTCAACCAACCCTCGGGACTTCTGGTAACAACATGACCTATATTAAATGGATTGTTCAGTGCAATGACTTCCTTGCAGTGCCCATAATATATTGATAGAATTATTTAAATGCACAGGTTTCATTGCATATAAAGATGTTTATTTCGTTCTTTTAAATGTGTTGGCACCTCACACAATTAAATGTATTTTCTCTTTGTGTGTGAGCCACAACACATTGATATAGTAATGCTGACATTGTTGCCTTTTCCGTCAAAAACCGCCTCAAAAAATTTTCGCTTTTGTGGATTAATCTGCTCCTGTGTCTCTGTAAGGAAAACAGTGCATCGATGAAAAAAAGTAATAAAAAGGAGTGACATAGAATGGCCACACGATGGCAGCACATCAGACATGAAAAGCAACAGGCTCCTGGTTTGCACACTGATTATGGAAAGGGATCGAACTTGATTCTCATCTGTTCACAGACAGATTTTTTTTGTCTGGGATCCAATCATAAATGCAAATGAATTTCTAGAGCTGATAAAAGGGGACTTTTGGGATTGATTTCACTTCTCCAGAAACGCAGCGTGGGTTGGTATAAACATCACCATGGGCTGTAAAGAAAAAGGAGGCAGCCCTTGAACAGCGTGTTAACAAAAGCTTATGTCCCAGCTGCAACTGGACACGCTACACATCTGCAGTGATGGTGTATGTCACGCTGGCTGGATTGAGAAGGGGGAAGAGGGAGCTCCATGGAGATATACAGCAATGTATAAACGGGAAGGAAACTTTATCTGTGTATAGCGGTATGGTTGGGGGGATGCAAACTCTAACGGCGTACATAGCTCTAGTTAAAGGGGAACTGTGTACAGAGCTACGGTTATGGGAAAGAATGCCCCACTAGTATGAAGGGCTATTGTTTTATGCTTGTTTGTTTCGTCCCAATAAACACGGCATTTCCTTCACTTTGGGCTCTGGCCTGCTGCTTTCTATCTATGTGCTTGTCTGGGAACTGAGAGAAATGGGACAGGGGAGCCCTCACATCTTGGTGCTGTGACTCGGATACACTTTGCTGGATAGGTACGTGGTGTTTTTCCAGTCTCATCAAGTAGCAGCCAGGTAAGTCCATCTTGACAACAGTACACGCAGCCTCTTGACGGGGATATGGCGGGCTCCCATGAAGGGAGTTGTGGATTCTCACAAGCTGGAATCTTGGATTTTTTAAACAAATGGATACAAAAAAAATCACAGCTCATACCAAGTACAGGGGTCAACCTGGGACAAAATTGAAAAGGAGGTGGGTGAGGTGTTAGGGGACCCCTAGGGAAACGAATATCAGAAAAAAAGGAATAGTATTACAAGGACAGTTTGCTGGGGTGGCGTACTGGTAAAACGGGAAGATGATCTCCTCCACCATCTTAAGGCTCTTGAGGGAACAGTGGATCAACAAAGGATTTTAACAGCAAAATCTTTACCAGCAGTGGAGGTGGAGGATCTAAGGACCCAGGACAGTGCACGCACGTAGTAGTCATTTGAGGCTATTCAGAAGGAGAGGGATGAACTGGTGCGGAGAGTGGTAGACTTACAGGACGAGCTGTATTTAAGTAAGCATGCAAACGACAGACTGCGGGGTCCAGAACCGTCTACCTCACCGAGGACCTTGAAGGAAGCACCCCTCCCCTTACCCTGAGAATACAGTGTACCCATGACGGCCAGTGGATGTTTTAAGCCAGCGCTCCACGTTCACAACTCCTGCGAGACAGGTCACCTCACAGGAGCTCCAGGAGGTGGCTATAATAGTCCATGAGAATGGTGTGGCAGAGGACCAGGCTCCACAAGTAGTAGTAGGTCCTCCACTGAAGTGTAACAGATAACGTGGACCGAACCTTCTCTAGCCCATTATTACGTGAGGTCTGAAACACTAATTGGAATACGTTCACTCTGCCCGTACAAGGAAAGGTTCGGGGGACTATACTATATAGGGGGCAGTGGAGCAAAAGAGCACCAACACATTCCATCCTGATGCCTGGTCCAACCAGGGAATGTGTCACTGTATGTCTTGTGCTTTTTCCAGGATACCTGGACAGGAGGATCCCAGAAGAAAAGGAAAAAAAGGGGTGGAGTGGTAATCACGATAGCATAGAAATTAGGCTTCTATAGGTATTTAGGCCTGCGTGTTTGCCTGACATAGGGTTTTGGGTTTGTCTGTCCACTTCAGAAATGAGGTTTTACAAGATACAGTTGTCTGTATATGTAAAGAAGGAGCAAAGACGCTGTGGGTTGCTTCTCCCCTTGGCCAGAGGGGGTTTTATTACTATGAAAAAAAATAAGAGATGGTGTTAAAGTGTTGCGAGATATGTTGGAAGTTGGATATATGGATGTATAATTGGAGGACAGTTTTTGGATATGCTACCGAGGAAACAGTAGAAGTTTAAATCTCCAGCTGGAAATGGTGAACAGCAGCACATCCCAAACAGTGCAAGTAACTTAACGTAACTGGATATAATCACAGTGTTGTTCAATTACTTAGGACAGATAATCCGGGTAGAGAGTTCTGCAGTAAGTGACTTGGAACTAGGCAAAATGCCCGTGGATTTGCTTCCCAAAACAGTTGTGATCCAGATCCTAAAGGTGTTTCCTCCGGAAGATATCTCCTAGCTAATTGCAGGAGATAATTTAGACCTCTGCCATCAGATTAATGAAATAGATGGGGAATATTTCGGGAAGCCATTCCTCACTAGCACAGCTGAGATTTTGGGTAGCTTGGTAAAGCATTCTTCTCCAGAGAAATGGAAATTTGGCCTCATCAACAGCAAGGATTTTGGTAGGACTAACATACAAACAGTGAGCACCCCGTAGTTAGTTTTCAACGCAGAGATGAAAGCTATGTGGAGCTACGATCCAAGTAAAACTGTGCATAGAAAATAACTCCCTATTGGAGTGGCCTTGATTAGAGTCCCAAAGGATGAAATGGTTAGATTGAGAAAAATGGGCCTTTACCATATTAATCCAGAGTTTCACGAGGCAAATAGAAAAAGAGTTGACGCTTTCAGAGGATGTTCTTTCCTCACAGACCTTAGCTGGCTGCGTTACAGGACAATAAGGATTCTTCCTTCTGTCCAATTGTAAATCCTTTGTTTACATTCCCCCAAGGGTGAATGTTTGCTTCAGTAACTAATAGTTTTCTAACACGGGTGATCGGTCCTTTGTTGACACTGAGGAGCTAGCCTACGGGCGTTGCCAGAATTACAACGTACTTCAGTAACAAACATACCGTAAAATCTCCGAGCGCCACATACAATGTTGGTGCCCACATTTTAACAGGACAATGCCTTTCAGTAGATTGTGAGTTTTCAAAGGATACCTCACAAGGCATATGTTCTACAAAATATATAACAGTGGTGAATCATGGGGGGTACAGGGTGTGACAGTTGTACAGTGTGTCACACTTAGAGGACTGGATTTGAGTTCTGCTTCTCAATAGGTTTGCTAAGTTTTTATACTTTTGAACAGTAAAAATGTTGAGTGTTTAAATTCATTTCAAGCATCCCCATTCAGTGGAATGCCTGAACATATGGGAGATGGATACGAAAATATATATTTATTAAAAAGAAGGCAAGTATTTAGGGGGCACCCGGAGTTGAACCAGGGACCTCTCGATCTGCAGTCGAATGCTCTGCCACTGAGCTATACCCCCACCTTTCAATGCAATTAGCAGCCAGCTCACTTTTTAAAAAGCACATTTATTAAAGTTTAAATACACGTGAAAACACCACAGCTTGCACAACCTTCACAGTTGCTCAATTTCACCAGAGCACAACAACAGCTTTTCGGGGACCACACCCTGCTCCCTACCTCCAGGCCCTTTAACTTCTCCTGCATTGATCCAAACCCTTAAAGCAGGCTTCTCAAACCGGAGGTTGGGACCACTCAAGGGATGGTGAGGTTATTATGGGGTATCACGAGCTATCAGCCCCCGCACGTGCCGTGGCTGTAGCTGTCAGCCCCATGCATGACTGATCGCCAAAGCCCTTCAGAGCTGAGTGGCCGCAGAGCAGCCGCTGCTGACTGGGTGCTCTGAGACCAGCACTGCCCCCAACATCAGCACAGCAGTCATGGTGGCGTGGCGTGGCATGGGCGGGGGGCCTTGTCAGTTTTTTTGGGGGGGTCGTCACAGCCTGAAATATTTTCAAGGGGGGGTCCCAGCAAAAACAGTTTGAGAACCCCTCCTCAAGGGATCTGAATCCCCCAGATCAAGTGAGTGTGGGGGGAGGGGAAGAGCCACGGGTCGCCTAAAACACTGATAATGAGGGCTGGGGGCCAGCCCTCTGCTGTTTTAGTTACTCCATATGCGAATCAACTTCGTATCTTCTTTCTAAGCACCAAACTCCTCCCCCTTTTTCTTTGTATTCAGGGTGTGCTGAAGTCACCTCCTCCTCCAGGACTCAGGGCAGCTGTTCAAAGTTATTTGCTTCTCCTGTTTCATGATCAGCAGCAGAGTCTCTTTAAATTCACCAGCCATAGACCTGGGTGTGTTTGCATCTAACTAATTGCAGGGTTAGTGTAGCACCAGATAGTTAATGGCACACTCTTACTTCTCTGATCTCACTTTCTGGTCTCCTTGAACAGCTAGGTTTTCCCCTCCACCCCTTGATTTTTTTCCTAAGGCCTGTGTGAACTTGGGCATGTTACTTTAGGTTCCTTGTGGGTCAAGAAAATACCATCCTTTTGAAGAGGGTGGGGGAGTGGGCTGTTCATAGAATCTAGAATAAAGAAGCTGTTGTGCTTAAAGGTGCTGGGATAAAAATAATATATGGA
The DNA here is from genome assembly GCF_026122565.2 of Emydura macquarii macquarii. Classification (NCBI taxonomy): domain Eukaryota; kingdom Metazoa; phylum Chordata; order Testudines; family Chelidae; genus Emydura; species Emydura macquarii. Next base: position 5,742 of record NW_027133104.1, read on the forward strand.
AATGCCACAGCCAGCATAAAATCAGCTATTCTTACTTTGGGGGGAGGAAGGGGAGCAGGATCAATCAATTATTAAAGAAACAAACTCTTGGGAAGTCGCTGTAATTTGTCCGCAACCCATTCTCTGATCTCACATGCTATAAGGGAATCACTCCAAGGGGACAGAGAGTTAAGGCTATTTCGGCAAGTACCATCAGTTTGTATTCTGTGCTTTTCCACAGTTTGAGTTTTGCTGAATTCCGTGTTCCAGAAGGGTATGCGACACTCCTGGGCGGACTTATTTCTGTGTTAAAGCCTTTTGTTAGTGACAACTAATGAGACTAATCCCTCACTGTTGTAATTTCAC
>NW_027133105.1:0-6246 GCF_026122565.2 Emydura macquarii macquarii
TTCTTATCAGTTTAATCATATTAATATAATTATAATAAATGATAAGTAGAAGATCTACACTTAAGCAGCTTAACATCAAAAGCTGACTGCTGTGTGTAGTGTGTGCTGTGATCAGTCTAATATGTTTCTATCAGTGCAAACGCTGCCTGATAACTTTATTCCTCTCACTACTGATACAAGCACCTACACTTTACTAAAACCTTCATCATGAAACTCTCACCAAGATCTCTGAGGAAGAAGAAATCTCTTGGAACAGCAGCAGCAACCACCAGCAGGACAGCGGGGCTGAGGAATGCAGGTACTTATGATCTTTCTTCCCTCACAGACTCGTCCTCTAGAAGTACTGCTCCTGCCCTCGCTAAACATGCTGCACGACCAAGGACTTCTCCTCCCAGCACTGCACCGCACAAGAAGAGTGGACCGGGCGCAAGGACTTCTCCTCCCAGCACTACACTGCAAAGGAAGAATGGACCGGGCCCCAGCACCACCAAGAGGACGTCCAGACCAGCCAGCGTCCGCCATGCTGCCCCTCCACCAGCAACTCACGCCGTCCTGCGTGAGACCACCCCTGCTGCTGCGGCTCCCTCCGGCACCTCCAGCTGCACCACCTCCGCTGCAGATCAGGTCACCCCCGCTGCTGGGCTCCCTGTCTTCCATCCCCCTCCCTCCTCTCCCTCAGACCCTGGATCCACCTTCACCACGTGGAGTTCAGTGTCCAGCCTGGCCACCCCAGCCCCTGGGCTTTCTGTCTCCCCCCCTTCCCCTCTCTCTCCCTCTAGCACCGACTCCACCACCTGGAGCACGGTACCCAGCCTGGCCAGCCCCTCTAGCACCGACTCCACCACTTGGAGCTCGATCTCCATCCTGATTACCCCAGCTGATGGGCTCCCCGCTTCCTCTCCTTCTCCTCTCTCCCCCTCTAGTTCGGACTCCGCCACGCGGAGCTCGGCGTCCAGCCCCCCCCCTGCCGCCATGGAGACCCATGTGCTCGGCGTCTCCCCCGGGACAGTGGATCCTCCCTTCTCCCCCGCTGCTTCCGCCCCTGCCCAGGAGAATCCAGCCGATCAGACCGACTCCCCTTCCCCCCTGCCCCCTTCCCGCTCCCTCGGCAGCCCCGAGAGCGCCGCCGCCGCCACCGCCACTGGGGACTCGGCACCCAGTCCCACCCCCGCCTCCCTAGAAACCCAAGTACTCGGCATTCCCGTCTGGGGGGTAGATCCTGCCCCTCACCCCACCGCCTCTGCCCATCCCCAGGGGAGTCCAGCCGACCAGGCCGATTCTCCTTCCGCCTGGTTCCCTCCCCTCTCTCCCTCAGACCCCGACTCCACATGCACCGCATGGAGCCCGGCGTCCAGCCCCCTCCCCATGGCCACGCGGGAGACCCATGCGCTTGGCCCTTCTCCCAGGGCGGTTGATCCTGCCGCTAGCCCCACCGCCTCTACCCCCCCCCAGGAGAGTGCAGCCGGCCAGGCTGCTCCCCATCCCCTCTCCCCTCCCCTCGGCAGCCCCGAGAGTGCCGCCGCCATTGCCTCAGGGGACTCGGAGCCCAGCCCCTCCCCCTCCGCCCTAGAGAACCCTGTGCCGGACGTCTGCCCCAACGGGGCGGACTCTGCCATCTGCCCGGCTGACTCTGGCCCCCCCCAGGGGGGCCCAGGGGACCAGGCTGATTCCCCTTCCTCCTGGTCCCCTTCCCCTCCCCCCGGCAGCCCCGGGGTCGCCGCTGCCGCGTGGGATTCGGTGCCCTGCCCGTCCCCACCCCCCACGGCCGCCATGGAGCACCAGGTGCTCAGCGCCTCCCCCACTGAAGCAGGAACTGCCGCCTGCCCAGTCGGCCCCGCCCCTCCCCAGGTGAGCTCGGCCATGCGGACAGCTCTCCTCCCCGCCCCGCCCCACCCCCTGCCTGCAGGCAGCTCAGACACCATTGCCGTGTGGGACTCAGGGCGGCCCCGCCCGTCCCCCACCCCCACCATGGAGCTCCCGGCACCCGGCGCCTTCCCACACACAGCAGACTCTGCCGCTAGCCCTGCCGCCTCCGTCTCCCCCCGGGAGAGACCGGACACCCGCACTGCTCACCCCCCTGCCGCCCCTCCCCTTTCACTTTCCCTTTCCCTCTGCAGCCTAGGGAGTGATCTCACCCCCACGTGGGGCCCGGCCCCCCCTGCTGACGCAGCGGCCTCTGCGACAGACGCCACTCCCATCAGGGCTTACCCTGCCACTAGCCCCACCCACCTTCCCCGCCCTCCCCCCGCCGGCCTCCCCACAGCCACAGTTCCTATCCAGCGACTACCAGACGACGGGCCCACTACCCGCCCCTCCACAGCCTCTCCCCCCCTCTCCCCCCACCACACCGGGACTGCTGTGTGGGACCCAACACTCGCATCCCCCACCGCCACAGCAGGAAACCCGGCACCGGGCACCCCCCATCCTATCGCAGACCCCACAGCCTATCCCGCCCCTGCTAGCACTCCCCTAGAGAATCCCCCGGTGTCCCCTACCAATGCAAGCGCCCCCCAAGAGCCTCCGTCCTCGCCAGACGACTTTGTCACCTCCAAGATAAGACCCCGTAGGCAAACTGTCTGTGCCCCGAAGGAGCAGCGAAAGGCCAAAGACACCTCACGGGGACTAGCCCCCCGAGCCCCGAGGGATGATGCCCCAGGGCCCCGCCCCCCCAGAGAGGCCGCAATAACTGCCCAAGCTAAACTCCTAGCTCTCCGAGCCTACCTAGACTCTGTCGCCACCCTAGAGAGCCCAGCTGGACCCGAATACACCACCAGGGCCCCTGCCACCCAAACCTCCCCACCCACCACCCATGCTGCAGCCGAAACCTGCCCCTCCCCCGCAGGGGCCCCCACTACCCGGGTAGTTGGGGACCGGGTCCTCTTCCCATACCCACTCCCCGAGGGCGCTCCCACCTGCCTCATCTGCGTCTCAACCAGAACCTTCAGAGACTTCAGTGGAATCGCAAGGCACCTGAAGAAATTCCACAAGAAGATCCCAGCCTTCAGCTGCATGGCTTGCGACCAGATATTTGTGGCGCAGAAAAAGTGCAAGTCTCACCAGTTGACCTGCACTAAATACCGCCTGCTAAGACAACCCCGCCCCAACCCTCCACACCCAGCAGTAGCTACGCACTCCGCAACACTGACCCAGACACCACACACCACCCCAATAGCTGCACCACCTACCCCAGAGCCACATCAAGAACCAGAGTCCCAACACACGGCCACTGTGACACCCCCCACCACGGCCCAACTGACCGGCCACCTGAGCACGGCAGCTCAACCGACCCTCAGCCGACACCAACCCAGATGGGCCCAGACAGAAAGGCCGCCCCCGCCCAGTGGCCCCACCGGAATAAACTACACCCAGAAGAGGGTAAGCCTCCAAGAGCCAACAGACCACGGACGGGACCCCGCCCCAATGAGAAGGACCAGTGCCCCCTCGAGGCTGGCCCCAGTGATCCCAGACCCCAGAAGCCTAGAGGCGTTCCTCCAGACCGCCAGAAGATCCACGACGGAAACCGGAGCTGGCCCGATCGCCGTCCCACTGCTCCAGGCCCCCTGGATGCCCAGCCCGCCTCCCTGGACCTCCGGCAAAGATCCCACCCCAGGCCCCCTGCCCGCTGCCCCAGGGCCTGCGCACACAGAGCACCGACGTGAGAGCCGCAGTGACCCCGGACATCCTATGCCACTGCTCCGGACCCCCCCTGGTCCCATGGGGGATCCCCCCCCACTTCCCCCGACGCTCTTTCCCCGCAGGTCCAGCCTCACTCGCCACCAGACAGCTGGAGACCGGGCGCCCAGCCCCGACCAGGCCGGTCACCGGGGTTCGGGGACCACTGGGCGCCTGGTCTCCAGCAACAGAAGCTCGAGCAATGCCGGAGGTCCGCTGCCGCGGGCCCAGGCCTCCCTGGGGGACGGAGCACGCTCCCCCCGGTTTCTCCCTTCCCCCCACAGGTCCAGCACCTCCCACCAGCAGACAGGAGCCGCCCAGACGACCCGTGTCCCGCTGCCACCCGGGAAGGTTCGGTCCAGCCGCCAAAGTGGAAGGGCCCCAGAGCGTACTGGAGGAGGGAGTTCGCAGACCGGCCCGCTACCTGCAGACACAAGGCCCACCCACGCAGAGCCCAGCGGCAAACGATCCAGAGGCTCCCGCCCTCCGCCCCGGCTCCCTACAGAGCCTGGAGCGCCCCCCTCCCCGCCTGCCCCCCTCCCCTCTCTTCCCCCCGCACGCAGGTCCAGCGCCCCCAACCTACGGCAAAGCAATAATCACACACCCAACATCACCCCCGTGCCTACAGAGGCTCAGCCCGATCACCAGGACGAGGAAGCCCCCGAACGACCAGGCAGAGGGGAACCCCAAACCACCTGCCTATCCGGCGACCAGTCTGACCCACCCCCAGGGAATGACGGTGGCGCACAACGACCAGCCCCGCGGAATGCCACCCCCTGGCAACTCCTTTGGAGGAATAAGTTGAGTGAAGCAGACGACTTCGGGGACTTCGACCGCCTGGTAGATGAGCTCACAGCGGAACTGGCAGCAGAGGTCGAAGCGAACAGACCAAACCGAGGCCCCACCCAAGCCTCCCGTAGACCACAGAATGACCAAGCAGGGCCCAGGAGGATCCCCGTCAGGGGGGACGCCAGACGCCGCTACGACCCGGCTGCAGCATCGAGGATCCAGAAGCTGTACCGGGTGAACCGCGCCAAGGCGGTCCGTGAGGTCCTTGAGGGCCCGTCAACATTCTGCCAGCTCACCGCTGAGCAACTCCACGCCTTCTACACTGTGGTCTTTAACCATGAGAGACAGCCACCCCGCGAGCGCCCACCCTGCATCCCCCCTCTGCCCCGAGTCGACGACGCGGGAGACTTGGAGGCCCCCTTCTCACCCGAGGAGGTGGCCTCCAGGCTCTCCAGGACCAAGAACACCGCGCCAGGAAAAGACGGCATCCGCTACGGCCTCCTAAAGAAGCGGGACCCCGGGTGCCTGGTGCTCTCCTCCCTCTTCAACAGATGCAAGCACTTCTCCCGGACCCCCACCTCCTGGAAAAAAGCCATGACGGTCCTCATGTACAAAAAGGGAGATAGGGAGGACCCCAGCAACTGGAGGCCCATCTCCCTTTGCTCCACCATGTACAAGCTCTACGCCAGCTGCCTGGCCGCCAGGATCACGGACTGGGCCGTGAGGGGAGGTGCCGTCAGCCCCACTCAGAAGGGCTTCATGTCCTGCGAGGGGTGCTACGAGCACAACTTCATCCTCCAGTCCGCCCTACAAACGGCCAGACGAGACCGTCGACGATGCGCGGTGGCCTGGCTGGACCTGACCAACGCCTTCGGGTCCATGCCCCACCAACACATCTTTACCACCCTAGAGGAGTTCGGGATGCCCGGCGACTTCATCCGCCTGCTCCGAGAGCTGTACGAGGGGAGCACCACCACCATCCGTTCCACCGAGGGGGAGACGGCGGAGATCCCGATCCGGAGAGGCGTGAAGCAGGGCTGCCCCCTCAGCCCCATCATCTTCAACCTCGCGATGGAACCACTGATCAGGGCCGCCTCCAGCAACCCGGGGGGGTTCCAGGTCCAAGGGGAGAGAGTAAACATCCTGGCCTACGCGGACGACCTGGTCCTGATGGCAGATGACCCCAAGAGCCTCCAAGACATGCTGGCAGTCACCAGCCGAGCCGCCGACTGGATGGGACTGCACTTCAACGCTAAAAAGTGCGCATCCCTGGACGTCGACGGCAGACAGAGAGCTGCGGTGCAGGCGACCGTGTTTCAGATCCAAGACGACCCCATGACCCCCCTAAAAGAGGGCCAAGCATACCAACACCTGGGCACCCCCACCGGCTTCCGGGCACAACAGACCCCGGAAGATACCATCAAAGAAATCCTGAGCGACGCGGACAAGATCGACAAGTCCCTGCTGGCCCCCTGGCAGAAGATCAACGCCCTCAACACGTTCCTGATCCCCCGCATCTCCTTCGTCCTGAGGGGCTCGGCCGTGGCGAAAGTCCCCCCTCAACAAAGCCGACAGCACCATCAGGCGTCTGGTAAAGGGCTGGTTGTCTCTCCCCATGAGAGCCAGCAATGAGCTAACATACATCGGCCACAAACAGGGGGGGGCCAACGTCATGCGCATGGGTGACCTCTGCGACATCGCGGTCATCACCCACGCCTTCCGTCTACTGACCTGCCCGGACACCACCGTGAGTAGCATCGCGACCAGAGCCCTGTCGCAGGCGGT
>NW_027133106.1:0-6396 GCF_026122565.2 Emydura macquarii macquarii
AAACAACGACAGTTCTGTGGCCAAAAACAACGTAGATGCTTCTATCCTTTGAGCTTTTCTTATCAAAGCCAATATGGCAAAAACAACGAGAGTTTTGTGGCCCCTTAAAGACTTTACTCTTTAAAGGGCCACAGAACTCTCGTTGCCAAAACAACGTAGATGCTTCTATCCTTTGAGCTTTTCTTATCAAAGCCAATATGGCAAAAACAACGAGAGTTCTGTGGCCCTTTAAAGACTTTAGTCTTTAGAGGGCCACAGAACTCTCGTTGCCAAAAACAACGTAGATGCTTCTATCCTTTGAGCTTTTCTTATCAAAGCCAATATGGCAAAAACAACGAGAGTTCTGTGGCCCTTTAAAGACTTTGAGTCTTTAAAGTGCCAAAAACAACGTAGATGCTTCTATCCTTTGAGCTTTTCTTATCAAAGCCAATATGGCAAAAACAACGAGAGTTCTGTGGCCCTTTAAAGACTTTAGTCTTTAAAGGCCACAGAACTCTCGTTGCCAAAAACAACGTAGATGCTTCTATCCTTTGAGCTTTTCTTATCAAAGCCAATATGGCAAAAACAACGAGAGTTCTGTGGCCCCTTTAGTCTTCAGAGGGCCACAGAACTCTCGTTGCCAAAAACAACGTAGATGCTTCTATCCTTTGAGCTTTTCTTATCAAAGCCAATATGGCAAAAACAACGAGAGTTCTGTGGCCCTTTAAAGACTTTAGTCTTTAAAGGGCCAGAGATGCTTCTATCTGTATCAATGCCAAAAACAACGTAGATGCTTCTATCCTTTGAGCTTTTCTTATCAAAGCCAATATGGCAAAAACAACGAGAGTTTTGTGGCCCCTTAAAGACTTTACTCTTTAAAGGGCCACAGAACTCTCGTTGCCAAAAACAACGTAGATGCTTCTATCCTTTGAGCTTTTCTTATCAAAGCCAATATGGCAAAAACAACGTAGTTCTGTGGCCAAAAACAACGTAGATGCTTCTATCCTTTGAGCTTTTCTTATCAAAGCCAATATTGCAAAAACAACGAGAGTTCTGTGCCAAAAACAACGTAGATTCCTCTATCCTTTGAGCTTTTCTTATCAAAGCCAATATGGCAAAAACAACGAGAGTTCTGTGCCAAAAACAACGTAGATGCTTCTATCCTTTGAACTTTTCTTATCAAAGCCAATATGGCAAAAACAATGAGAGTTCTGTGGCCCTTTAAAGACTTAAAGTCTTTAAAGGGCCACAGAACTCTCGTTGCCAAAAACAACGTAGATGCTTCTATCCTTTGAGCTTTTCTTATCAAAGCCAATATGACAAAACAACGAGAGTTCTGTGGCCAAAAACAACGTAGATGCTTCTATCCTTTGAGCTTTTCTTATCAAAGCCAATATGGCAAAAACAACGAGAGTTCTGTGGCCCTTTAAAGACTTTAGTCTTTAAAGGGCCACAGAACTTCTCGTTGCCAAAAACAACGTAGATGCTTCTATCCTTTGAGCTTTTCTTATCAAAGCCAATATGGCAAAAACAACGAGAGTTCTGTGGCCCTTTAAAGACTTTAGTCTTTAAAGGGCCACAGAACTCTCGTTGCCAAAAACAACGTAGATGCTTCTATCCTTTGAGCTTTTCTTATCAAAGCCAATATGGCAAAAACAACGAGAGTTCTGTGGCCCTTTAAAGACTTTAGTCTTTAGAGGGCCACAGAACTCTCGTTGCCAAAAACAACGTAGATGCTTCTATCCTTTGAGCTTTTCTTATCAAAGCCAATATGGCAAAAACAACGAGAGTTCTGTGCCAATAACAACGTAGATGCTTCTATCCTTTGAGCTTTTCTTATCAAAGCCAATATGGCAAAAACAACGCGAGTTCTGTGCCAAAAACAACGTAGATGCTTCTATCCTTTGAGCTTTTCTTATCAAAGCCAATATGGCAAAAACAACGAGAGTTCTGTGCCAAAAACAACGTAGATGCTTCTATCCTTTGAGCAGTTCTTATCAAAGCCAATATGGCAAAAAAAACGAGAGTTCTGTGGCCCTTTAAAGACTTTAGTCTTTAAAGTGCCACAGAACGCAGTTCGGTGCCAAAAACAACGTAGATGCTTCTATCCTTTGAGCTTTTCTTATCAAAGCCAATATGGCAAAAACAACGAGAGTTCTGTGGCCCTTTAAAGACTAAAGTCTTTAAAGTGCCACAGAACTCTCGTTGCCAAGAACAACGTAGATGCTTCTATCCTTTGAGCTTTTCTTATCAAAGCCAATATGGCAAAAACAACGAGAGTTCTGCAGCCCTTTAAAGACTTTAGTCTTTAAAGTGCCACAGAACTCTCGTTGCCAAAAACAACGTAGATGCTTCTATCCTTTGAGCATTTCTTATCAAAGCCAATATGGCAAAAACAACGAGAGTTCTGTGGCCCTTTAAAGATTTTAGTCTTTAGAGGGCCACAGAACTCTCGTTGCCAAAAACAACGTAGATGCTTCTATCCTTTGAGCTTTTCTTATCAAAGCCAATATGACAAAACAACGACAGTTCTGTGGCCAAAAACAACGTAGATGCTTCTATCCTTTGAGCTTTTCTTATCAAAGCCAATATGGCAAAAACAACGAGAGTTCTGTGGCCCTTTAAAGACTTTAGTCTTTAAAGGGCCACAGAACTCTCGTTGCCAAAAACAACGTAGATGCTTCTATCCTTTGAGCTTTTCTTATCAAAGCCAATATGGCAAAAACAACGAGAGTTCTGTGGCAATAACAAAGACTTTAGTCTTTGAGCTTTTCTTATCAGCCAATGTGGCAAAAACGTTGTGCCAAAAACAACGTAGATGCTTCTATCCTTTGAGCTATTCTTATCAAAGCCAATATGGCAAAACAACGAGAGTTCTGTGGCCAAAAACAACGTAGATGCTTCTATCCTTTGAGCTTTTCTTATCAAAGCCAATATGGCAAAAACAACGAGAGTTCTGTGCCAATAACAACGTAGATGCTTCTATCCTTTGAGCTTTTCTTATCAAAGCCAATATGGCAAAAACAACAGAGTTCTGTGCCAAAAACAACGTAGATGCTTCTATCCTTTGAGCTTTTCTTATCAAAGCCAATATGGCAAAAACAACGAGAGTTCTGTGGCCCTTTAAAGATTTTAGTCTTTAGAGGGCCACAGAACTCTCGTTGCCAAAAACAACGTAGATGCTTCTATCCTTTGAGCTTTTCTTATCAAAGCCAATATGACAAAACAACGACAGTTCTGTGGCCAAAAACAACGTAGATGCTTCTATCCTTTGAGCTTTTCTTATCAAAGCCAATATGGCAAAAACAACGAGAGTTTTGTGGCCCCTTAAAGACTTTACTCTTTAAAGGGCCACAGAACTCTCGTTGCCAAAAACAACGTAGATGCTTCTATCCTTTGAGCTTTTCTTATCAAAGCCAATATGGAAAAAACAACGATAGTTCTGTGGCCAAAAACAACGTAGATGCTTCTATCCTTTGAGCTTTTCTTATCAAAGCCAATATGGCAAAAACAACGAGAGTTCTGTGCCAAAAACAACGTAGATGCTTCTATCCTTTGAGCTTTTCTTATCAAAGCCAATATGGCAAAAACAACGAGAGTTCTGTGGCCCTTTAAAGACTTTAGTCTTTAAAGGGCCACAGAACTCTCGTTGCCAAAAACAACGTAGATGCTTCTATCCTTTGAGCTTTTCTTATCAAAGCCAATATGGCAAAAACAACGAGAGTTCTGTGTTGCCAAAAACAACGTAGATGCTTCTATCCTTTGAGCTTTTCTTATCAAAGCCAATATGGCAAAAACAACGAGAGTTCTGTGGCCCTTTAAAGACTTTAGTCTTTAAAGGGCCACAGAACTCTCGTTGCCAAAAACAACGTAGATGCTTCTATCCTTTGAGCTTTTCTTATCAAAGCCAATATGGCAAAAACAACGAGAGTTCTGCGGCCCTTTAAAGACTTTAGTCTTTAAAGGGCCACAGAACTCTCGTTGCCAAAAACAACGTAGATGCTTCTATCCTTTGAGCTTTTCTTATCAAAGCCAATATGGCAAAAACAACGAGAGTTCTGTGGCCCTTTAAAGACTTTAGTCTTTAGAGGTCCACAGAACTCGCGTTGCCAAAAACAACGTAGATGCTTCTATCCTTTGAGCTTTTATTATCAAAGCCAATATGGCGAGAAAAACAACATAGATGCTTCTATCCTTTGATCTTTTCTTATAAAATCCAATATGGCAAAAAGAACGAGAGGTCTGCGGCCCTTTAAATCTTTAGTCTTTGCCAAAAACAACGTAGATGCTTCTATCCTTTGAGCTTTTCTTATCAAAGCCAATATGGCAAAAACAACGTAGATGCTTCTGCGGCCCTTTAAAGACTTTAGTCTTTCAAAGGGCAAAAACACAGAGTTCTCGTTGCCAAAAACAACGTAGATGCTTCTATCCTTTGAGCTTTTCTTATCAAAGCCAATATGGCAAAAACAACGAGCCAAAAACAAGTTCTGTCTTATCAAAGCCAAAAACAACGTAGATTCTTCTATCCTTTGAGCTTTTCTTATCAAAGCCAATATGGCAAAAACAACGAGAGCTTGTGGCCCTTTAAAGACTTTAGTCTTTAAAGGGCCACAGAACAACTCTGTTGCCAAAAACAACGTAGATGCTTCTATCCTTTGAGCTTTTCTTATCAAAGCCAATATGGCAAAAACAACGAGACTTCTGTGGCCCTTTAAAGACTTTAGTCTTTAGAGGGCCACAGAACTCTCGTTGCCAAAACAACGTAGATGCTTCTATCCTTTGAGCTTTTCTTATCAAAGCCAATATGGCAAAACAACGAGAGTTCTGTGGCCCTTTAAAGACTTAAAGTCTTTAAAAACAACGTAGATGCTTCTATCCTTTGAGCTTTTCTTATCAAAGCCAATATGGCAAAAACAACGAGAGTTCTGTGGCCCTTTAAAGACTTTAGTCTTTAAAGGGCCACAGAACTCTCGTTGCCAAAAACAACGTAGATGCTTCTATCCTTTGAGCTTTTCTTATCAAAGCCAATATGGCAAAAACAACGAGAGTTCTGTGGCCCTTTAAAGACTTTAGTCTTTAAAGGGCCACAGAACTCTCGTTGCCAAAAACAACGTAGATGCTTCTATCCTTTGAGCTTTTCTTATCAAGCCAATAGCAAAAACAACCAATATGCCCTTTAAAGACAACACAGTTCTGTTGCCAAAAACAACGTAGATGCTTCTATTTGAGCTTTTCTTATCAAAGCCAATATGACAAAAAAGCCACAGAACTCTCGTTGCCAAAAACAACGTAGATTCTTATATCCTTTGTGCTTTTCTTATCAAAGCAAATATGGCAAAACAACGAGAGTTCTGTGGCCCTTTAAAGACTTTAGTCTTTAAAGGGCCACAGAACTCTCATTGCCAAAAACAACGTAGATGGTTCTATCCTTTGAGCTTTTCTTATCAAAGCCAATATGGCAAAACAACGAGAGTTCTGTGGCCCTTTAAAGACTTTAGTCTTTAAAGAGCCACAGAACTCTCGTTGCCAAAAACAACGTAGATGCTTCTATCCTTTGAGCTTTTCTTATCAAAGCCAATATGGCAAAAACAACGAGAGTTCTTTAAAGCTTTAGTCTTTAAAGACGAGATGCTTCTAGTCTTGAGCTTTTCCAAAGCCAATATGACAAAAGAACGAGAGTTCTTGCCAAAAACAACGTAGATGCTTCTATCCTTGAGCTTTTCTTAGCCAATATGGCAAAAACAACGAGAGTTCTGGTGGCCACAGAACTCTCGTTGCCAAAAACAACGTAGATGCTTCTATCCTTTGAGCTTTTCTTATCAAAGCCAATATGGCAAAAACAACGAGAGTTCTGTGGCCCTTTAAAGACTTTAGTCTTTAAAGGGCCACAGAACTCTCGTTGCCAAAAACAACGTAGATGCTTCTATCCTTTGAGCTTTTCTTATCAAAGCCAATATGGCAAAAACAACAGAGAGTTCTGTGGCCCTTTAAAGACTTTAGTCTTTAAAGGGCCACAGAACTCTCGTTGCCAAAAACAACGTAGATGCTTCTATCCTTTGAGCTTTTCTTATCAAAGCCAATATGGCAAAAACAACGAGAGTTCTGTGGCCCTTTAAAGACTTTAGTCTTTAAAGGGCCACAGAACTCTCGTTGCCAAAAACAACGTAGATGCTTCTATCCTTTGAGCTTTTCTTATCAAAGCCAATATGGCAAAAACAACGAGAGTTCTGCGGCCCTTTAAAGACTTTAGTCTTTAAAGGGCCACAGAACTCTCGTTGCCAAAAACAACGTAGATGCTTCTATCCTTTGAGCTTTTCTTATCAAAGCCAATATGGCAAAAACAACGAGAGTTCTGTGGCCCTTTAAAGACTTTAGTCTTTAGAGGGCCACAGAACTCTCGTTGCCAAAAACAACGTA
>NW_027133107.1:0-62171 GCF_026122565.2 Emydura macquarii macquarii
TGTAGACACGTACCACAGTGACATAAGTAGTCTGTTGCCGTAGTAAATCCATCCCCTCAACTGGTGGTAGCTAAATAGCAGCTAGATAGAAGAATTCTTCCATTGACCTAGTGATGTCTACACTGGGGCTTAGGTTGGCTTAACTGTGTTTCTCAGAGGTGTGAGTTTTTCACACCTTGGAGTGATATAGCTAGGGCAACATACCTTATACATGTAGACTAGGCTTCACACTGAGCCATGACATGGGCCATATACAGCCCCATTCATTTCAATGTCACCGTTCACAGAGCAAGAAGTACTCACTGTGAGGGAGCGTGGTAGAGACTGGTCCCATATCTAGTCATTGTGCTCTGTGCATTTCTTGTGCTGGTGTTAGTGCTGCAGAATCAATCCTAGCAAATCCCAGCCTGTCCCAAGCAGAGTAGGTGCCGGTAGCCACCAAATTCATAGTCTCCATGTCTCATCTTATCATTGCGTATGCCTGCAGGGTCACTGCTTGGTGCAGTGATATGGGCTAGTGGCTCTTATCCATTCTGATATCTTCAGGTAAATGGACATTCTCATACAATGGGACCAGATAGATACAGACATACAAGGGGGAGATGTTGTGTGTCGGGGGGAGAGAAATGGTACTGTCTAAACATGACATCTTCTAAGGAAGAGTTGAAAACTCTTTCTTTATTTTTTTTATAATTAACAAGTATTTCATTCAAATGATTTTAAAGCACTTAGTAGAAAAATTTTTTTTAAAGATTCAAGAACTCCACCTCTTCAGTTCAAAGGTTAATGAACAACACAGGCATATCCCTGACAACTCCAAAGATATCTCCAGCAAAAGAGGAAAAACCAGACTTGATTTTCTTGATCTTTCTAAGCTAAATAACAAGCAGAGGGAAAACAAGAACAAGAACAAAAATCTCTTCACATACTTTATACTTTATAAAGAGACAAAAAAGAGCACAGGCCCAGTGCTCTTTTCTTCTTTGCACTTCATTTGAAATATCATCAGGGCATTCGAGTATTAGGAAATGCCTGACCCGGTGCATAAAGAAGAATGACCATATCCTGCAACTAAAGGATGAGGGCGTCTGCTCCTCAGAAGATATTGGTAGCTTCAATCTGTGAGGAGGCATGGTCAGACCTCTAAGATGATGGGAGAGGGGAGTGAGGCACCAATCACGCTCTGGAAAGTCAGTAGGGTGATGAGCCATCTCCTCAAGATTCTGAGGGGGAGAGGTAGGAAATGGATGGGCCTCTCCTCAGGAATAGAGCACGAGCCAGGGAAAAGGGTGAGGCTATTCAGAGGAAGGGTTACATTGTGAGAGGCCTACGGGAGAGGAGGTTTGATGGGCCACAAAGAGAATATTGAACCCCCCAAATCCTCCTGAGGAATGGAGATTTGGATGCTGGGTGCACGGATGTCACTGAGTAGGTGAATCTTCCTCAAACTTCAGCAATTTCCAGTTAGTTGTGAAAAGAGGCCAAGGTGGAGTTTGCTGGCAATGGAAGGAGAAGAGGAGGCATTTCTTATTGTTTGAACAGGGAGTGAATGTTATTTTATCTTGACCTATTTTGCCTTTCCCTACCGGGGACACCCACATCCTGCAACCTCTCCCAAAGCCAGGTGTGGTCATCAGTGTGGCAGCCAGTTCCAGTGAATGACAGATGTCTGGGTTCCCGTCAGCAGCTGGAGGAGATCCAGCTAGAGCATAGCCACGTGCAGGGAAGGTGTGGTGTATCGAAAACTGTATTACAATTGTAAGCTAAAATTTTAAAGGCTCAAGGTTTTGTCCTGATTCTGATTGCAGGCTAGGGGATTTTGCAGGGACGCATATGCTCTGGGCTTAGCAGAGACACTCAGCATCCAGACAGCCTTGAATATGGTGAGGTGAATTGTGCCTCTCTCTTTTAGAGAACAGTTTGCTCTCTCTCTCTCTGTCTGCTTTGGTGTTTTTGTGTGTTATCGTTCTGAATTCTAAGAAATATAGGAGTGTAAAATTGCAACCATCCAGCAAAATTATTTCTGTTTTTATCTTACTTCCTTGTGTGCATGGCATGAACATAACAGGGAAAGAACTGGAGTAAGGCGGCCTGACAAGCTGATGCGCCCACTCCTTGTGTTCCCACTGGGCAGGGAAACATCTAGGGACCCTGTCCTGTCTCTCTGGAGATAGGTGTAGGTGAGAGAACCAGCACCCTCCATCTACAGAACAACGACTGAAATAGAAGGCAATGACTGGGAGATTAACGGGTCAGGTGTCTTCCAACTCTTCACTGCGCCTTCCCCCAAATTACTGCAGGACCCTCCCCTCAACGTTTTGTATTTGGTGCTCCCTAATGGGTGGAAATGGGGGAATGAGGGAGCTGATGATTGAGAGGGTGATTTTGAAGGGGGTTGTGAAGCTTCACAAGGGGTCATATTTTGTCAGTTCTGGGTCCTCGTTTGAATGAATCCCCCAGATAAGGCTGAGGTGTCAAAGTCGTCTACAGAACCTTTAGAAATGTTCCTACATATTTTGACTTCAGTTTAAGCCCAGTTACTTTTTGTTCTCGCCTCCTGAGAAAATGAGACAAATCCTGAGAGGCACTTAGCAGCGGGAATACCATTGGCTTCCACATGGCCGATGCATCAATTTATTTTACCAGTCGCTCTAGTTCTTTTATTTTGTTACCTGGGCTCCTCAAGTGGGTATACAAACATCTTAATTTTTCCTGGTTGGCTCCGCGCACGTTCCTTACCTGATTTGGCACAGTCACTGTGTTTAACACAGGGGGAATTGATTGCTGATGCTCCAAATCTTCCAAGCCAGCATGAGATACATGATATGTAATGGAGAGAAGATGTCAATTATCTGAAATCCACCTGACACACAAAGAATGGGCCCCCTGGAGATGTCACCCTATTCACAATGGGAAAGTACACAGTCTGGGACTAAAACCCCAATCTTTAATATGGCATATCATTGTCTCAATGTCTTAGATACAATGTGCCCCAGATATAATCAGTCATATTTTTTGTGCTTGGCTTCCATACTGGCAATGCCTTTGTGGTGGGTTGAAACAGGATGTGCAGAAATGACAATGCATCTGTATTATTTATTCATTTATTTAGTGAGTTACCACCTAGGAGCCCCAGTCATGGAATGGTATCCCATTACGACAGGCTCTATGCTAATGATCAAGAGAGATACGCTCCCTGCACCAAAGAATTTACAATTCATGTTTAAGACATGAGAGAAAACTCAGATAGTTGGATCACAAAGAAGCAATGAAACAGTACCATTTAGCTCTTGGGCTGATGTCCTTGGGGAGTAAATAGTTTATGAAATCACAGCTAAAATCCAGTTTCAAATATACTAATCTAAATATCCCAGAGGCTGAGGCGATCGACATTTGGGTGATATTCTCACCAGCACATGCTTGTCTGGCACGTCTTAACCTAGCAATTGGTCAAGAAGAAAATGAGTGCGAATCTTCTCAAGAATGTTTGGGCAGAGTCTCACAGAGGTGAGGAATTCACATTTGAAGGGACTTGTTCAAACCTTTCTGTTTTTAAATGTCACAGCCATTCAACCAGTGCTGAGCTGGTTCAACCTTGCTCAGCCAATTAGCATTTGTGATACTGCCTGGTACATCACTATTAGGAGTCAGAAAGAGTCAAAACCACAGCAGCAAGCACTAAGGGAAGGTGGCAATGCAGGCTGTTACCTGCTTTCCTATCCCTTAACAGTGGGGGCGGGGGGCTCCGTTTTAAGTTTCTGCAGTGTGCAGCCAGGAAGCCAGCCCATCTGCATATTGAATTCACTCTGTTCTCTTCTTAGGGGCAACCATTGAATGTGCAGAGAACTACAGCCACTTAAGTACTATGAAAGATCTAGTAAAATGGAGTCCAGGAGGATAATTGGGCTGATTTGTCCAGGTCTCAGTGAATGGAAAAAGTCATTAAATGAGAAATGCCCATCATGCTGCAATCACAGTTCTTTTATCCTTGTGTGTGAATGAACATCACAACTCTTTTTTGTTTTCTTTTGGGTTTTTTTGTGCAGACTCTGACCGTAATGTCGTTGACTCTGTGAAATGTTTAGCTCGTGGAGGGGGATGCTTCTTTTGCCGCTGTCCTCCCGGTACTTCTAGCATTGGAAACTGTGTTAGGTTTTTCCTTGCTGCAAAGGAAGGATAAGTTCAGGATTCTACAAGGGAGAATTTACTGTGTGAACAGAAATATTTGTTTCTATCCTTTATATATCCCAGCTGTGGTTTAATGCTCTTGGAGGCTTTGCACACAAGGCACAGCCCAGAGGCAGGGGGCAAAGGAGGCTCCTTGTCTCCCCTGATCCTGGACTGTCTGGGGGCTGACGCGACCGCTGTTGACTTCTCTTGCTCACAAATAACTTACCCTGCAGCCAATAGCCAGTCTGCAGCCTGTGGTAGCCTCATGGTTCTCACTGCTGTAGAGGTTGCCCTTCTGAGAACTGAGAACACATAGCACCATCTCCAGCACCACCATAAGACAGCCTTTGCAAGGAGGGCAGTATAGGGCCAGTTGTGTCATGCATTCAACCATATCCGATGTTTAATGTGTTTGACACAAGTTCCTCTCACTCATGGGACATGTCAGCCATGCCTTGCTCATACATTGGGGTAACTCTCCTCCAACCCCTTTTTTTATGCATCATAATATGCACAGGGGCTGCAGGCAACCCCCTATGACATTTTCTTGGTTTCACAGAATCAGGTCAAGCATCATAATATTTATGTTTTTGGACATGGCAATATGTCACTGGAGCATCATAATATGGACATGGGCTGCAGGCAGACTCGCCCCCTATGACCACATTATTGTTTCATTTTGGAAGAGAGAAAAAAACAGGAAAGAATCAAAATAGAGTCTCCCAGAAAGAGCATGGGGGATGTGTCTTATTTGTATCAGCGGTGAGGGTTTGCCACATCCCAATATAAAACGTTTGAAGCTATCACAGACCAAATAGAATAACTAGCCATGCATTGGCTTCTGACTGAGGTTTATACTTTTCAATCTTTCAGGATTTGTATATGTCACTTTCCCAATCACTGACTGAAGGATCCTATTCTCAGTAATTAGCTGAGGACAGTTTCAACCAAACTGTTTTCTTGGTTTCACTCAGAATAAGGTTAACTGCCAATCTTTTTCCATAATAACTCCATGTTTTCACATGCTTGTCTCTTTTTGGAACAGTCTTCCCTTTAGGAAAAGCATCCATGCTCGATCTACAGCCAATAGCGGATTTTTTATTTTTTTTTTTGGAGTGTTTGAGGAAAATTCTTTCAGCCATATCTGGTGTTTAATGTGTTTGACACAAGTTCCTCTCACTCTCAGGACATGGCCAATGCCAAAAACAGAGGATTTCTGGGCCTCTGTAGTCAAGCAATCATGGTAACTGTAAGCTTTCTAGATAAGAAAGCCCCGCTTGTCCTCAGTCTGAAGGGAATCGGTAGTACCTGTTGATTAAAAAATTAGAAGGGTATAAAATTAACATGGCACAAATGAAATGGATTCAAACATGATTAACTGATCAATCTCAATGTGCATTTGTAA
This sequence comes from Emydura macquarii macquarii, assembly GCF_026122565.2. NCBI lineage: Eukaryota > Metazoa > Chordata > Testudines > Chelidae > Emydura > Emydura macquarii. Next base: position 5,576 of record NW_027133107.1, read on the forward strand.
ACGGGGAATCATCATGAAGCAGGAGTGTTTGTAGTTGGGTCCCCTGCAGTGATTAATTCTTAGCCCTGCGCTCTTAAACATTTTTATTAATGACATGGAATAAAACAGAAAATTCTAAATGATCAGTTTGTAGACCTTAAACTTTTGGGGGAATGAAGAGGACTATTGAAGAGGACAGGTTGCTGATACGATGTGATCTGGATCATTTGGTAAGCTGAGCTGAAGAAAAAAATATACATTTTAACACAGCTAAACATAAATGTATCCATCTAGGAATGTAGGCCATACTTACAGGATGGGGAGTCTGTCCTGTGAAGCAGTGACTCCGAAAAAGATTTGAGGGTCTGGTGGATAATCCACTGAACGTTAGTTTCCCGTGTGATACTATGGTCGAAAGGGCTAATGCAACAGATTTGTATAAATCTGGGGAATTTTGAGTAGGAGTAGAGACGTTACTTTACCTCTGTATTTGGCAGTGCATCTGCTGCTGGAGTGCTGTGTCCGATTCTGGTGCCCTCAATCCAAGAAGGATGTTGATAATTGGAGAGGGTTCAGAGAAGAGCCACAGGAATGTTTAAAGGATTAGAAAACTTGCCTTATAGTGATAAACACAAGGAGCTCAGTCTACTTAGTCTAACAAAGAGAAGGTTAAGGGATAACTTGATTACAGTCTATTAGTATCTAATTGGGAATAAATATTTAATAATAGGCTCTTCAATCTAGCAGACAAAGGTAGAACATGATGCAGTGGCTGGAAGGTGAAGGTAGAAAATTCAGACTAGAAGTAAGGCTGAAATTATAAACGGTGATGGTAATTAACCACTGGAAAAATTTACCAAGGATTCTGCTGCTTTCTCTGTCACTGACAATTTTTTAAATCAAGAATGGATGGTTTACTAAAATAAAAATCCTCTAGAAATGATTTTGGGGAAGCTCTATGGTCTGCATTATACAGGAGGTCAGACAAGATGATCACAGTGGTCCCCTTTTGGCCTTGGAATATATGAATCTTGGAAAACTGAAGTGTATTGCATTAGTACATTAAACAGCTGTTTAAACTACAGGTTAAACACAAAGGTTCCTACAGTAAAGTGAACTTGGGTGCATCTGCCGCTCTTCCTTTCCCCATTCTTGTTATTTGCTGGATGTACCATAAACGATACAGGATGCCCAGCATGCTCAAATTAAAGATGCAGCAGGAACAGGTCCCAGAGAAGCAGTTGGTAGGGGAAAAGACTTTCCCAGCTACTAAAACACAAGGGAGGAAACTTGAGGGCGGGGGATGTGAAGCTGGAAGCTCCATTGTAGCAACTGCAGTGCTGCTCTCCGAGATGGTTCTCTGAACATACACTAGGAAAAGCTCTAGCATGGAAGTGCCTCTAGCATAGCATCAGGCTTTAGGCTTACAAGACCTGGGAGGCAGAACAGGAATTTCCAAGCATTCTTCAAGAATAAGGCACTGATCATGCAATTTAAGTATTTGTTGTTTGAATTTTTGCTATGGACATAAGCGTGTTTGTTAGAAAAGCTGTGCATGGATGTCCCATATTGTTCTACACTTTTTATATGTTTTTGTTTTATTTCTAATATGTCACAATGTTAGTCAAAAACTTTAAATTTCACAATTCTGATTAAATGCCATAAATGGCATGTCAAATTTCTATATTTTTATTTATTTATTTTAATTTTGATTAACATTTCAATGAAAACTTGCATCAGATTTACAACAGCTCCAATATTTAACTAGCTGTGATTGAAAGGGAGCAGAAAACTTTGTTCAGAAATTGAGAGTATATACATGGTAATCCAAATAGGCAGCCAGCCCAGATGTTTAGCGATAGCTGACTATCTTCAGTAATTCTCTTTAGCAGAATGTTGTCATAGGAAAAATGAATCCCCGTCTCTGGAGTTAACTAGGAATATCTGCACTCACCATTCAGTGAAAGGGAAATTTCTACTCTGCCTTTGACTTGAAAGTAAATATAACAATGTCTTTGTTTTCATGGAAATAAACACAGAATCTGAATGTTTCTTTCCCTTTCACTTTATTAAAAATGAGCGATGGCAGCAGATTTGTCTGTGCAGGCTGTCTGGGAATCTGAGAGACGACGCTTTGCTTCTAAAATCATCGGATCCTTTTCATCTGGGCTGTAAAGAATCTTGGGATCTGGAGAAAATCCACAGGGGAGTCTTTGTAACAAGCAGAAAGACTTGGGTTTTTTTCCTTCTAATAAAAGTAACTGGCTGTGGTGGTGTATTGCTGAAACAGATGAGTGAGTGTTTTGATTGGCGCACAGCGGCTGTTTTGCTGTTTCTTTGCCATAAAAATCCCTTTCTTTTTTTTTTATATAATTATAAACAAATTAAAAAAAAGGCCCTTATCATATATCAAATTCACCCAGGGGTTCCCTACACCAGGGAACATATATATTTGTATATTTCATGGTGCCTGTGAGTAAAACCTTCCCTGATCCTTATACTTTTTACAAATCTATTTGGTTTATGCTATTGTCAGAGGAGTTGGGTCCAGTCACAGTTAGACTGTGTGGAGTGTAATGCCCACATTGATACTTCACAGCACTTCAGTCTTCCTTCTGTTCCCCTCGGCTCTGAAACTGTTCCCCTGCCAGATTCTCTTCTCTTGTGCCAGAGCTTCCAGAAATGGCCATGTGCAGCAGGTTCTCTTGCAGGAATGGAAATGACAGCAGAAATCCTCCAAAGATTTAATTGTGCATGTGGGACCCCAAGAGCTCTGAGAGATTCTGCCAAACAAGTCCATATTGAGGAGAACAGAGGAAATCAGGCTAGGCCACTTTAAAAGGGCTGAGGTCTTGAGGTTAAAGGGACCTGATTACAGTCTAGAAGTAATTACATGGGGAACAAATCTTTAACAATGACAATCTTCAATCGAGCAAAACAATATATATAATATGATCCAATGGCTGGAAGTTTAAGCTAGACAAATTCAGACTGGAAATAAGATGTAATTTTTTAATAATGAGGGTAATTAACGCTTGTAAAAACGTACCAAGAGTTATGCTGGATTCATCACTGACAATTAGTACATCAAGATTGTATTTTGTCTAAAATATATGCTTTATAAATTATTCTGGGGAAGTTCTATGGCCGTGTTCTACAGGACGTCAGACACAATGATCACAATGGTCCTTTCTGGCCTTGGAATCAATGAAAACTGTTATATATTAAAACAACTGAAGAGAAGAAATACCCAATCAGCTGCTGCCGAAGCACCTTTATTGCAAAACGTTTTGTTTTTTTCCTGTTAACTATTGTTTGCCCAAAACGGAGGAGGTTTTGGTTCAGATGACAGTAAACCACCCAGCCAACAGGGGAAACTGAGACACTGACCAAGTTAGGATGGAGTTGTTGTCAAGCATGCATGTGTGATGATCGCTGTGCCTTCTTGGCCATCACTGTGTGGTTTGAACCAGACCACTTGGAAGCTATAGTGTCTACAGCTTGATCAAAATATCAGGCCTCTACCTATAGGCTGGAACGTTCTTACAACCTCTACAGAGGGGGAGGCATAATACACAATGACCAGCGGGTGACATATATATATCATCAGATGCGCTCACTCTTCAATGCAATTCTATAAGTACCAGCCCGCTTTTAGGATTTATGTTATCTTCACACCATAACGCTGATTAGTGCATTCGCTGAGCCTTTGCATTTCTCTTTTTAGAATTCCAGGACAATTACAAATCTTGGGGACTTCAAAATTAACATTGCTCAGAATTTCTTGTTACTGGTTTAAACATGAAGGTTCCTACAGTAAGTTAACCTGGCCACATTGAAAATCTGAAGCCCTTCCTATTCCTCTTCTTCTTGTGAAATGCTGGGTGTACCATAAACTATACAGAATTCCCAGAATACTCAAATTAATGGTGCAGCAGGGACACGTTCTATGACTTTTTTAAAACTTTGATGAACATTTCAATGAAATATTTTGATCATATTAATAGCAGCTCTATTATTCAATTAGCTTTTTTATAACATCCCAGCTGAATTTATTTATTTTTGTATTTGATTGGTTGGTTGTTGTTTAACTTTGCAGAATGTTAATAGAAAGAACATTTTAAAAATGAGAATCTGCTTTCTTTACTAGAGAGTAAAGTCTGGTTGTCATGCTCTGGGGTGCAATAGTCATCCTATGATCAACGAATACGCCCAGGTCCTTCTCCTCCTCTGCCACTTCCAACTGATGCGTCCCCAGCTTATAGCAGAAATTCTTGTTATTAGTCATTAAATGCATGACCTTGCACTTTCTACTACTAAATTTCATCCTATTTCTATTACTCCAGTTTACAAGGTCATCCAGATCTTTCTGTATGATATCCCAATCATTCTCTGTATTGGCAATACCTCCCACTTTTTGAGCCAAGGTCACTGTGACCAGTCCGTGCCCAGGGTAGCCACCTGAGAATGCCAAGTTCAGGCCAGGCTGCAAAAGGAGAGCAGATTCTTTCAGCGCTGCTGTATAACACTGAAGTCAGGCCTCCCAACCAGCCACAAACTGCTTCTGATTCCCCACACTGGTTAACAGGAAAAAGGTTCCCTCTGACCGCAAAGGATCAGCCACAGCACCAGATCAGTGTCAGTTTGGATCTTACTCAAAATACCATGCTGCCAGCCAATCCTTTAGTAACTAAAACTAAAGGTTTATTGTAAAAGGAAAGAAACAAACTATGATAGAAATGTTAAAAGGTTAAAGCAAATCAAATGCATACAAATGATCGAAAGTCCATATACATCAGGTTTCTAGAAGAAATGTGGAATTGCAAGCTTGTACAGTCTTCTCTGCTATACATCCAATACCTGGATGGGTCTCAGTCCTTTGTTACATAGCTTCAGTTGCAGATGACTTGATCCAAAGGTAGGTCGGTGGCTGAAGCTCAGGATAGAAGACAAAATGGGTTCTGTGGTTTGATCTTATATACCCTCTGTCCCTGGCCATGCGGCCTGTGGAAACTTACAGGAAGTAAAATGGAGTCCAGAGTCACATGCGCCAATCCTGGTAACTCTTCAGGTATGCCTTTAGTTTCCTCCGGAGCCAGACCTCTAAGATGATGGGAGAGGGGAGTGAGGCACCAACCACGCTCTGGAAAGTCAGTAAGGTGGTGAGCCATCTCCTCAAGATTCTGCATGGGAGAGGTAGGGGATGGATGGGCCTCCCCTCAGGAACAGAGCACCAGCCAGGGAAAAGGGTGAGACTATTCAGAGGAAGGGTTACATTGTTAGAGGCCTATGGGAGAGGAGGTTTAATGGGCCACAAAGAGAATATTGAACCCCCCAAATCCTCCTGACGAATGGAAATTTGGATGCTGGGTGCACGGATGTCACTGAGTAAGTGAATCTTCCTCAAACATCAGCAGTTTTGCTCCAATTTCCAGGTGGTTGTGAAAAGAGGCCAAGGTGGAGTTTGCTGGCAGTGGAAGGAGAAGAGGAGGCGTTTCTTATTGTTTGAACAGGGAGTGAATGTTATTTTATCTGAACCAATATTACCCTTCCCTACCGGGGACACCCACATCCTGCAACCTCTCCCAAAGCCAGGTGTGGTCATCAGTGTGGCAGCCAGTTCCAGTGAATGACAGATGTCTGGGTTCCCGTCAGCAGCTGGAGGAGATCCAACTAGAACATAGTTGCATGCAGGGAAAGTGTGGTGTATCAAAAACTGTATTAAAATTGTAAGCTAAAATTTCAAAGGCTCAAGATTTTGTTCTGATTCTGATTGCAGGCCAGGGGACTTTGCAGGGATGCATATGTTCTGGGCTCAGCAGAGTCATGCAGCATCCAGACAGCCTTGACTACGGTGAGGTGAATTGTGCCTCTCTCTTTTAGGGAACTGTTTGCTCTCTCTCTCTCTCCCTCTCTCTCTCTGTCTGTTTTGGGAGTTGTGTGTGTTCGTTCTGAATTCTAAGAAATAAAGGAGTGTAAAGTTGCAATATTCCAGCAAGAGTATTTCTGTTTTTATCTAACTTCCTTGTGTGCATGGCATGAACATAACAGGGAAAAAATTGGAGTAAGGTGGCCTGACAAGCTGATGCGACCACTCCTTGTGTCCCCACTGGACAGGGAAACATCTAGGGACCCTGTCCTGTCTCTGTGGAGAAAGTGGTAGGTGAGGGATCCAGCAACCTCCATCTACAGAGCAACGACTGAAGTAGAAGGCTATGATTGGGAGATTAAAAGATCAGGTCTCTTCCAACTCTTCACTGCCCCTTCCCCCAAATGACTGCGGGACCCTCCCCTCAACTTTTTGTATTTGGTGCTTCCTAATGGGTGGAAATGGGGGAAAAGGGAGCTGATGACCTAGAGGGCGATTTCGAAGGGGGTTGTGAAGATTCACAAGGGATCATATATTGTCAATTCTGGGTCCTGGTTTGAATGAATCCCCCAGATAACGCTGAGGTGTCAAAGTCTTCTACAGAACCTTTAGAAATGCTCCTACATATTTTGATTTCAGTTTAAGCCCAGTTACTTTTTGTTCTTGCCTCCTGAGACAATGAGACAAATCCTGAGAGGCACTTAACAGCGGTGAATACCATTGGATTCCACATGGCTGATGCATCAATTTATTTTACCAGTCACTCTAGTTCTTTTATTTTGTTACCTGGGCTCCTCGAGTGGGTATACAATCATCTTAATTTTTCCTGGTTGGCTCCACTCACGTTCCTTACCTGATTTGGCACAGTCACTGTGTTTAACACAGGGGGAATTGATTCCTGAGGCTCCAAACCCTCCAAGTCAGCCTAAGATACAAAAGATGTAATGGAGGGGAGATGCCAATTATCTGAAATCCATCTGACACACCAATAATGGACCCCCTGGAGATGTCACCCAATTCACAAATCCTGTCCCCACTCTCCTAGCTCTTAAACCCTCCCTACACACTTAAAAGTGCCTCAACCCCTTCCAGCTCCCCAAATCCCACCAAGGCCACTCCCATCTCCTCCGAAAGCCAAGTGTCCCTCAGAGGATGTGAGAGCTGATAAAATGTGTACAGCGGGGAAGGGAGAGAATCAAGGATCTATCCACATTTCTTAAGTGTTTTTCACTGGCACTCCTGCCTCACTTATGCCAGTTTCACACCAGTGTAACGATGATGGATTCAGTGGTGTTTCTCCTGATTTATACCAGTCAGCGTAACAGGGAGCAGAATGTGGTCTGCTCTGAAGAGGCAGGCAGGAGAAGGAAACGAAAAAACCTGGAAGAGAAGAAAAGAGAAGAAGAGAAGGAACCAGCAAAGAGAAGGAAGAGAAGGAACCTGGTGGTGTGGATGTTTCAGCACAAAGGGAAGGTCTAGGTGCTATGGAGCATCAGAGTGGGGCTAATATATTATATACTAAGGCTGCGATTGAATCCAGGTCCAATAATAACACAAATCAAAATGATCTGAAACAGGTGCAAGGACTAAATACAGATCTGCACACATGAACGCATCGAAAGATACGGAGATGTTTAGACTATTGTCTGTAAACACCCATGTGTGGCATCAACATGCAACAGGGACTTCTTAGGGCATTTTATTTTAATTTTATGAAGGTAAAACAAATGGATTTCTAAAGAAAAGAACAATAGAAACAGCCTTCAACCCCACCTCCACTCAACTGTGACACACGTGCCCATTTCAGCAATATGATCTCATGCCAACTTGCTTTTATTGAAAGGAAAGTGACTAATAGGTGACACAAAGGGCTCTCTTCTGGAATTATGCCATCTCACAAGGTTTTTTAGAGCCCAGAACAATGGTGAGTCTGACTTCCATTGAAGCAGGATCCAATGATTTAAGAAGCGAGGCATCATCTCCCAGATTTCCGGAGATCCTGCCTACACAGCCAGTCCTGCCTTTGCCTGTTCAAAGAAGACAGAGACTCAGATTTATTGATCTGCATAACAACAGGGATAAAATGACAGCAGGAATTGCCCAGGCAATAAATGGTGAGTGCAGATGTTCACGGTTAACTCCAGAGCAGGGAATTCATTTTCCTTACTGAAAGATTCTCTGACAGAATTCTAATTGGGATAGTTAATAGTGACACAATGCATCCCATGTACTCCCTTATGGTGTGATTGTGTATCATTCATGTTCAACCTTATAGTGTAACTGCGTATTGTATAATGCAAAGTGTGTCATGTAAGGTATTTTTGGAATGCTCATGGCATGCTGAACATTATTGTTACAGAAGTATGTTTCTTGCAATGTCATGTGTATGGTTATGAAGCTCTGCTATGTAATACTCCCAAATGTGTGTTTCACATGGCTTGAGTAGATCCAGGCAAACACTAAAAGCAACGATAATTCACATCTCACTGAGGCATGCATAAAACAATCTAGGTCTTCCAGGAACAATGGATTGGCCTGCGCAGCTGATAAGGTGATGCACATTTGACTCAATTGGAGGAAACCATGCTGGGCATTGCCAATCACCTGACCCCAGGGGACGGTGGAGGAACAGGTTAAAGGCAGAGGCATTTTGGTCTCTGGAACTCTCTTTTTCATTCCATCTATGAGACAACATCAAGACTGCCCAGAGAGAAGTGCCAGGTTAGAGGCCGAACAACCAGCCTGTGGTGAGAACTATCTATAGACTGTAAGGCTATTGAAGTGTTAAGTTTAGTTTGGAATGCAATTTGCTTTTATTTCTTCCTGATCAAATCTGATTTATAGTTCTCTGTCTTATAATCACTTAAAATCTTTCCTACTTAATAAATGTATATGTTTGTTTTATCTAAAGCAGTGTATGCGGATTGAGTGTGTTTAGAGACTTCATTTAGAGTGACAGAGCTGGTGCATATCAATTTCTTTGATAAATTGACTTGCAGAGTCCTGTAGGCAGCACTGAACTCTGTAAAACAGCAGTTCCTAGTGTTGAATCTGGTACTGAGGATAGTGGCTGAGGGTCACACCACTGCATAATCCCATGAGTGGCTGGCCAGAATCACTCATTCACTAAAACAAGTACCGTTTGTTTGCAGGAGGCTGTGCATGGGCTGACTGAGGAGTGGGTGGGTCAGACAGCCGGGCAAGTGCAAGACAGGCCTCAGGACTGAGGGGATTGGTGTGACACAGCGATATACCGGTCCAGATTGCAGAGAGCAACATCACAGCATCTAAACAGGTGAACTGGCTACCAATCTGGCTTAGTGGGTAAATACCAAATTTCTAAACAGGGGTTCTGCCCTGCCCTCACCTTTAACTCTCCAGTAAGGAAAATGGGTCCTTTGCTTATTGTAACATTTTTCCTATTAACATTCTGCAAAGTTAAAATGGTGAGCACAAAAAATGAATCCAGCTGTCTTACATGATAGGATGAAGAACCAAAACTAATTAAACATTAGAGCTGACTGGAAAACAACCCACAATTGTAATTGAAATGCATGCCTTTTTCTGGTTAAAAATTAAAAACACTATTGAAAAATTTTGTTGGAATTTGAAATTACAAAATGAAATTTAAAAAAAAAAAACCGCTGCAGAACTATGACACTCACATCCATGTACAGCTGTTCTGTCAAACACAGTTTCATCCACAGCTGGAACTAAAATGAGAAATACGTATGTAGGCAATAAATAACTAATTCTGAGAGAATGCAGGGACACTGCAATTCTATCTCAAGACTGACCCTATTCTCGTGGCAGCTGCATGCTAGCGACCCTGCCTGCTGACAGCACGGATCTCTGCGCATGCTCAGTGAGCCATCCAGGAGGCAGTCCTGCAGCTGCTAGTATGGCCGCTCCAGCCTAGGTCCCTGTGCAAAACTCTAAGATTTTCTTTTTTGTATACTACAGTGTTAAAATTGTAAAATACAGTAGAATCCTGTTGATCTGACCCTCCATTAACCGGCAGCCCAGACTCCAGGACCAGAAGCAGGCGATCTTCCTGTGGCCAACAGATGGAGACGCAGCATTGCATTTGCCCATTCTCCTGGTTTATCCGGATTTTTGATTATCCCATCTAACCCCAGGTCCCAATCAGATGGGATAAATGGGTATCTGCTGCAGTTGACTGTCCTCAGAGTGCAGCTGCTTTGTCTCAGAGTTGCTGAATACTGAGACGGAGCAGGCACACACAGGCATGCACTGTGTCCTGAACACTACCTTTGTTCTTTCCAGTGGTTTTCCCCATTCAGAAATGAAACAGCAATGCTCTGGTAACATATATGGGCTGTGGAAAAATTACTCCAAAGTACAAACAATCCATGGCTGGAATAATTGCCTCTTTGCTTCCCTTCTTGCAGGAATTGTCAGAAAGGTGATGCTGGAGATGGTACCGGGCAGCCAGTCAATATAGTTTGATGGTTGGCATGGGGGTAAGGGGAGCAGCTCAAGCTGAAAGAATCCATGAGCTAAGAGCATGCAACAAAGAAACCACAGTGTATATCAGAGATGCCCTGTCTGTTACACAAATTATGGCTGGAAGCAAATTCCACACATTTAATGAATTGGCTGCTGAGTATTTGAGGCAATCATAAATGGATTTGACAAAGCTAATTCTTTAATCAAAGTTCTTAACATATATGAGAAGAGTAACTGCAGAAAGACAGCATCGAACAGGATCTAATGTTGGATGCAAGAAATACTATGTGATTGGGGGATGTCCTGTGCCTCCATGGAAAAAGTTTCTAAAAGTGGCATCCAACAAGCAATCACTTGTACATTTCCTCTGTGAATACAGGGTTAAAAATGCAAGTGAGAGAATAGGAGCACACCCACACAAACAGTCCTTCTTGCTGGAGGTTTTTCCTATGGTGAAGTAGCAAAGTCCAGCACCAGTAGAGGTGTTGAAGAAGCCCAAGACTTGTATAGTACTCTGGCAGAAGCAGACTGAAAGATGTGTCTACACGCTGCATGTGCCAATATGGCTTTGTATCCCTTGGTGTCAAAGCAGCCATACTTACTAGGTCATCTGATACAAATGTTTTTATCCTTGCTGCTCACTACTTTCGAAACATGGACACTTAGATAACATGTATTGACCGAGGCACCACAAATGACAAGTTTCCCTTCATACCTGTGCATGCAATTTGGGGCACACTCTTTCCTGACTTCAGCAGTACATGCATTAAAAGGATGTGACTCTGCGTCACCCTTATTTGGTATTGGGAAAAAACCTGGGTTAAAAGTTGTCAAAACAAAGGAATTTTACCACTTCAGAGATCATGAGAAATTAGGAAGAGAGTGAGAGAGAAGCGTCAATTTCTTCAGCAAGGAATTTGGTAGCAGTACTGGATGATCAGAGCAGGAAAGAGAAAGAGATTCACAGAGACCTGAATTGCTTGAACCTTATCAAAAAAGACAAGTCAAGACCTGATTTGTGTCTGTAACAGTAAGGGTAGCTGCACAATCAGCTGGGCCTGTAGCCAGAACAATCTTCTCTGCACAGAACTGTGCACATGCAATGAACACTGTGGTAACCCACACACTCGCAACAAGATCAAAATGATGAGCGAGACAATGACACTAAGAATAAAAATGTCACGAGTGCTATTAAATTTCAATGATACCTGCAAAAATGTATTATTAGATGCTTTCTTTTACCCTTTTGATTGTTGGTGTGGGTTTTTTTGAGATCACAAAGAAATCCAATTTTGTGTCCTGAAATAATACACGGTCATGAAACCAACAGAAACAAATGCAAATAGTTCAACTGGATTATTTTCATATGTTGATGGTGTCACTGTTTATCCTGGCAATGGTGCCGTCTGACAGCTCCACATCATACCTCATCTTAAAGTAGACATGATAGGCTTTCAGATGATTTATCATATGCTTGTGTTTAGACAGGGTACTTTTAAGTTCACCAAATCGATGGTGTCTGCTGCTCACTTTTTATTCTTGGGCTGTAAATTCTTTGGTGCAGGGACTGTCTCCTTGTTGCACTGTTGTACAGAGCAATGGGTCTGTGGCCCAGGACTGGGGTTCCAAACTCAAAAGTAGTCATAATAATTATAATAATAAATAAACCTCTGAGTCCTAGAAAGACTGGTTTGGCGCCGAGCAGGGTAGAGCCTGCCAACCCAACCCTATATGGAGATTACGGGGAAATCTGTAATTATTATGAATGGTATGAATAGGACCTCAGAAGAGCTTAGCTGGGTCTATGGCCCATTCCAGCGTTTGCAGATAGATTATATGGACTTGCCTGCTTGTAAGGGTTTTAAAGTTTGGACAAACAGCGTTTGCAGATAGATTATATGGACTTGCCTGCTTGGGTTTTAAACATGTGCTGGTAATAGTATGTGTGTTTTCCAAATGGATTGAAGCTTTTCCGACCAGAAAAGCTGACACAGCAGCTGTTGTTAAGGCATTAGTAAAAGATTTAATTCCATGGTTTGTCTGCCCTTTAGTGGTAGAATCTGATAGAGGAAGTCATTTTGCTAATCAAGTTATGCAGTCTTTAATGAAAGCATTGGGTGTAATTCAAAAATTACACACTCCATATAGACCTCAGTCATCAAGTATAGTTGAAAGATCTAATGCAAAATTGAAGAATCCACTATCTAAAGATTACATTGGGTGGATGCGTTACCATTAGCTTTAATGCATCTAAGAACTATGCCAATTAGAAAGACAAATTTATCTCCCTATGAAGTTCTTTTTGGGAGACCATTTCAGCTGGGGGAAGCCTAACACCTGCACGTGCCAGTCTCATGGGTTGAGATGAGGAGTTGGTTGCATACGTTATAAAATTACAAAAGACACTTACTGCTATTTTTAAGTTTTCTAGAGATGCTCAGAGAATTCCTTTAGATGTGGCCGTGCATGACATCCAGCCGGGAGATTGGGTATTGCTAAAGAAGTTTTCATGCAAGAATTGCTTAGAACCAAGGTGGGATGGTCCTTACCAGGTGCTGTTAACAACGTACACTGCTGCAAAGCTACAGGGAAAAGAAGCCTGGTACCACTGCACCCATCTAAAGACAGTACAATCACCTGATGCTAATCCTTAGAAGGAGAAGATTTCCAAGTGCAACGAGGGAGCTTTGCTGGACCGAGGTCCCAGAAGCAGACGTGGAAGGGTGAAGAACCACGGGTAATCCCCTTGTGGTTGCTCCACGGGTAATCCCCTTGTGGTCTCTGAAGTAGACGGTCGACGGAGTCAAGAGTGCACCAGGAAAGAAATACTAATGGACTTTATTATTTTTATAATATTTTAATCACTTTGTTGATTATTTTGTGGCGTGTTTGTTATATATAGGGGATAAATTGTTTTAGAATTAGTGTAAAGGATGGATTTGTTATTTTTGATGATGTTTTTAATTAATTTAAACATGGACAATGCAGATTTTAAAGCCAATTCATTTTATACGTTGATAAAGAATTTAACTGCATCTTGGGAGGTTAAAGATTGTTGGGTGTGCTCTTTTATGGCAACCCATCATTGGGAAGGAATACCCTTAATACCTATTCCTGTGCCAGTTAATGAATGGGAAAGTTTGGCCTGGACTAATCCCATGGGAACAGTAATAGGGAAAGAACACCGGTTGGGAATGAGGATTGATCCCAGAGACTTAATTCTCTCGGGAAGGAAACCAGCAGCACCAATATGTGTGCAATGGACACAACCTGTACCGGTAACAGAATCTGACAAACCCTGGCTAAATGTTTCCTGTGAAGTAAGGAATGTAGGGAAATATTCAAAATTCAAATACATTGTCCATCTACCTAGAGTGGAAGGGGGAAAAATCAGTAAAACTTTGATACAGAAACGAGGACCAAATGCCACTAAATTGAATGAGAAGAGAGTTTATAATTGTACGCTAGATGCCACCCGAGGAATTAAGTGTAACAACACCCACAAATGGTGGATGAAGCTAGAAAATATGAATATATATAAAAATGACCAGTTTAGAGAAGAGGTTTGGAAAATTCAAAAGGCTACTACCATCAATCAATATGTAAATGATACCTGGTTTGAATGGGCTAACATCATGTTACATGTGCTATACCAAGCCCATTCCAATAGTTGCAGAGGAGTTACTCCAATAGAAGAAGGTGTATGGTGGGCATGTGGAAATTGGGTGGGAAAAACTTTACCACCAAGGTGGAAAGGAAGATGTACTCTAGTATATCTCTGGCCTGGAGGTGTGCATCCAGTTCCTCTACATGAGGTTGTGAATAATCACCGACCTAAAAGAAGTTTTAGGCCCACCCTGGATGATCACCATTATAATCCATTAACTGAACACTCTTCAGCATTCTGGAGATGATGGAGAATGTTTTTGCCCTGGCAAGGAGTGGGTAATTTGGAGTATGCACTGAGAAAATTTTCCTTTTCCTTCTTATATATAGATTCCTTTTTCCTTACACTCGACTCTCCCTTGAAGCGACTCTCATGGATGAGGTCTAAATTAAAAGCGGAATCTTTCAAGGGTCTCCTCTACAACCAGTGCTGTTTGTGGTAACCACGCTGCTGTTGACATGGCTGTTCCGTGAGATAAATTGTGGTTATCATAGCCACAAAGAACTATAACCAGTTAACCCTTTGTTATACCCAAGTAGTACAGCAGCTGCTCCACCCCCTATTAGTCCTGCTATCACCTCCATGGCCCTTAGCCCCCACACATGTGCAAGTTTCACAAGTTCAGAGCACAAACAATATTGAAATCGCTCCCTTCTCCTTGTGGTGTTGTTTTGTGGCTGTGGCAACCTTCAGCTGTAAGGACAGACGTCGAAAGTGCGGACACAAAATGTTGATGCATCAGGCTTTTGAGAGCCAGTGGCCCCTGCAGATACTAAGCAGCTTTTAAGGATTTCTCTCATTCACACGATTGAGAGAGGAGAGAATGAGACATGATTGGCTAACAGCTACAGCTAGGAAAACTGAAGACAATTTCTAAGGCTTCTCTAATGGAGTTGGGCCCCTCAGGGCAACCAAGACCCTAAGTGCTGACTGAGGGCATGAGCAGACTCAGTGAGGTTGAGCAGCTGTGCCCCTGACGACAGCTAGTTGTTCCCCTAGTGAAGCAGACCTGCTAGTTTAACAGAGCTAGATTCTGCCACACTTACATTTACACAAGAAGAGCTGCTGCTGCATACCTTCAGGGCTTCAGATATGCCACTGTAGCGTTGTAACTGTTGACACGTCCCACAGACACATAAGGAGTCTGTTGCCATAGTAAATCCATCCCCTCCACTGGTGGTAGCTAAATAGCAGCTAGATAAAGAATACTTCCATTGACCTAGTGTTGTCTACACTGGGGCTTAGGTTGGCTTAACTGTGTTTCTCAGAAGTGTGAATTTTTCACACTTTGGAGTGACATAGCTAGGTCAACCTACCTTATACATGTAGACCAGGCTTCACACTGAGCCATGACATGGGCCATATACAGCCCCATTGATTACAATGTCACCGTTCACAGAGGAAGTACTACTCATTGTGAGGGAGGGTGGCAGAGTCTAGTCCCATATCTAGTCATTGTTCTCTGTGCATTGCTTGTGCTGGTGTTGGTGCCGCAGAAGCAATCCTAGCAAATCCCAGCCTGTCCCAAGCAGAGTAGGTGCCGGTAGCCATCAAATTCATAATCTCCACGTTCCATTTTATCATCACATATGCCTGCAGTGTCACTGCTTGGTGCAGTGATATGGGCTAGTGGGCTCTTATCAATTCTGATATCTTCAGGTAAATGGACATTCTCATACAATGGGACCAGATAGATACAGACATACAAGTGAGATGTTGTGTGCGGGGGTGAGAGAGAAATGGTACTATCTAAACATGATATCTTCTAAGGAAGAGTTGAAAACTCTTTGTTTATTTTTTTTCTAATTAGCAAGTGTTTCATTCAAATGATTTTAAAGCACTTAGTAGAAAAATGTTTTTTAAAGATTCAAGAACTCCACCTCTTCAGTTCAAGGTTAATGAACCTCACAGACGTATCCCTGAGGACTCCAAAGATATTTCCAGCAAAAGAGGGAAGACCAGACTTGATCTTTCTAAGCTAAATAACAAGCAGAGGGGAAAACAACAACAAGAACGAAAATCTCTTCACATACTTCATACTTTATAAAGAGACAAAAAAGAGCATAGGCCCAATGCTCTTTTCTTCCTTCCACTTCATTTGAAATAACCTGGGTTAAATATCATCAGGGCATTTGAGTACTAGGACGTGCCTGGCTTGGTGCATAAAGGAGAATGACCATATCCTGCAACTAAAGGATGAGGACATCTGCTCCTCAGAAGATATTGGTAGCTTCAATCTATGAGGAGGCATAGCCAGGCCTCTAAGATGATGGGAGAGGGGAATGGGGCACAAACGACGCTCTGGAAAGTCAGTAAGGTGATGAGCCATCTCCTCAAGATTCTGAGGGGGAGAGGTAGGAGATGGATGGGCCTCTCCTCAGAAACAGAGCACCAGCCAGGGAAAATGGTGAGGCTATTCAGAGGAAGGGTTACATTGTGAGAGGCCTATGGGAGAGGAGGTTTAATGGGCCACAAAGAGAATATTGAACCCCCAAATCCTCCTGAGGAATGGAGATTTGGATGCTGGGTGCACGGATGCCACTGAGTAAGTGAATCTTCCTCAAACATTAGCAGTTTTGCTCCAATTTCCAGTTATTTGCGAAAGGAGGCCAAGGTGGAGTTTGCTGGCAGTGGAAGGAGAAGAGGAGGCGTTTCTTATTGTTTGAACAGGGAGTGAATGTTATTTTATCTGAACCAATATTACCCTTCCCTACCGGGGACACCCACATCCTGCAACCTCTCCCAAAGCTAGGTGTGGTCATCACTGTGGCTGCCAGTTCCAGTGAAGGACAGATGTCTGGGTTCCCGTCAGCAGCTGGAGGAGATTCAAGTAGAGCATAGCCACGTGCAGGGAAAGTGTGGTGTATCGAAAACTGTATTAAAATTGTAAGCTAAAATTTTAAAGGCTCAAGGTTTTGTCCTGATGCTGATTGCAGGCTAGGGGACTTTCCAGGGATGCATATGTTCTGGGCTTAGCAGAGTCATTCAGCATCCAGACAGCCTTGACTACGGTGAGGTGAATTGTGCCTCTCTGTTTGCTCTCTCTCCCTCTCTCTCTCTGTCTGTTTTGGGGGTTTTGTGTGTTATCATTCTGAATTCTAAGAAATAAAGGAGTGTAAAGTTGCAATCTTCCAGCAAGAGTATTTCTGTTTTTATCTTACTTCCTTGAGTGCATGGCATGAACATAACAGGGAAAGAATTGGAGTAAGGTGGCCTGACAAGCTGATGCAGGGAAACATCTAGGGACCCTGTCCTGTCTTTGTGAAGAAAGTGGTAGGTGAGAGAATGAGCACCCTCCATCTACAGAGCAACGACTGAAATAGAAGGCAATGACTGGGAGATTAACGGGTCAGGTCTCTTCTAACTCTTCACTGCCCCTTCCCACAAATGACTGCAGGACCCTCCCCTCAATGTTTTGTGTTTGGTGCTTCCTAATGGGTGGAAATGGGGGGATGAGGGAGCTGATGACCTAGAGGGCGATTTCGAAGGGGGTTGTGAAGCTTCACAAGGGGTCATATTTTGTCAGTTCTGGGTCCTGGTTTGAATGAATCCCCCAGAAAACGCTGAGATGTCAGAGTTGTCTACAGAACCTTTAGAAATGTTCCTACATATTTTGACTTCAGTTTAAGGCCAGTCACTTTTTGTTCTCTCCTCCCTGAGAAAATGAGACAAATCCTGAGAGGCACTTAGCAGTGGTGAATACCATTGGCTTCCATATGGTTGATGCATCAACATTTTATGTCTGTATTTTACACTGTTATCATTAAGGCTGATATTTCTTATGTGGGTTGAAAAGGGGAAACTCATGGTTTTCTTCCATCAATAACTTTAAAATTCCTCAGTTTAGATTTATAGGGGGGGATAAACATAACCATACATTCCTCGCACACAGTATTTTCATGTGATTCACTTTATTTCTCTTTTTAAAAAGGATTTTAACCCTCTGTGTAATGTGTTTTGAGGCATGACATTAGGGAAATTCCCAAAAGACATGTAAAATATTGATAAAAAATATACAAAACAACTACAAAAACCCAAAGTTGCTTGCCTAGTAGAGCCGTGTTCTGGAACTCCGTCCTGTGCCAGGGGTCTCATCGGAAGTCAGATGGGCTTTGGACCAGACAGTAGATGTTTTGTAGGTGTAAACATTCATATTGTAACTTTCTGCAGGCAGGAACTTATCAATTGTATTTCCCCCAAATCTTCCATGATTTATTATGGTGTACTACACATAAAGATCATTATAATTAACAAATTGCATCATCCACCTTATCAATCTCACTTTTATCAAAACAAGTTTTCAAGACATCAGCATATCACCAACCCCAGCACCCTATAAATAGAAAGAGTGTCCCTCTTCTGTCTATCTTGGAGTCTCTTTTCTCCAGTGACATTGAGTTCCTGGCCAAACTACAGCCATGAAGATACTTTACCTTCTTTTTGCTGCACTCTTCTTGGTCGTGCAAATTGGTGCTCAAGATAAGGTTTTAATGAAATGAAGGAACATTATAAAGGGATATTTGTGAGCATTTACTAAGTTTCCCTAAAGTTTGGTGTCATTTTTCCCCAAATCTTTTTCTAAAGAGCTGCAGTGCTTACATGGTTTGTAGCAGCTACTTGAAATTTAGGTGGGGAATAGTCCTGGGGTCAAAAAGGTGCCTTCAATATGCCTATGAAAATCCATTTGGATGTGGTGGTGCTATGATATGGAACAATATCCTTTACATTGTATGTAATGGGGTCCCTCCAGGATTGGTTCTTGGTCCTCCAGCATATAACCTTTTTATCAGTGACCTGAAGGAGATCATAAACTCACTGATAAAGTTTGCAGATGTGGTAAATTTGGCGAGTGGTAAATATTGAAGAGGACAGATCACTGATACAGAATAATGTGAATTGTTTGGTAAAGCGGGTGCATGCAAACGCTATGCATTTTAAGAAGGCTAAATATAAATGTGAACTTCTAAGAACAAAGAGTGTAGGTCTTACTTACAGGATGGGAACCTGTATCCTGGGAAGCGATGACTCAGGAAAAGATTTGGGGGAAAGAGCTGGATAATGAGTAGAACATGAGCTCCTAGTGTGATGCTGTGGCCAAAAGGGCTAATGCAATCCTTGGTTACATAAACAGGGGAATTTTGAGTAGTAGAGATGGTATTTTCCTTCTGTATTAGGCACAGGTGTGATCACGGCTGGGATACTGGGTCTGATTCTGGTGTCCACAAGTCAATAAAGATGTACGTGGATGTTATTTAAAGGATACATTGGTTGCAATGCCTCTCAATCAAATTTAGCCCAGCCACCCTCCATCAGTTCAGGTGCCTCCCACAAACTTCCACTTTTATTCTCTTCAACCACCAAAGTACCCTGAGACCAAACAGAACTGAACATCTGTGTGCTTCACACTCAGGATGTCTCCTCTTCCTTTTGCCTAGCCCAATGAAAATATAGTTTCTTCCAGGGGACGAGGAATCAGGAGACCATGAATTAGATTCAAATTTCTTCCACTCACTAGTGTTAATTATTAGGAGCTTCCATATCCCTTTACTGTTAATTGATGTTTCACACCCCAATGGGAAAGTACACAGTCTGTGTCTAAAACCCCTGTCTTTAAAATGGTAGATCATTGTCTCAATGTCTTAACTATAGTGTCCCCCAGACATAATCAGTCAAATTTTTTGTGCTTCGCTTCCATACTGGAAATTTCTTTGTGTTGGGTTCAAACAGGGTCTGCAGAAATGACAATGCATCTGTATTATTTATTCATTTATTTAGTGAGTTACCACCTAGGATCCCCAGTCATGGAATGCTATCCCATTATGACAGGCTCTATGCTAATGATCAAGAGAGATACGCTCCCTGCACCAAAGAATTTACAGTTCATGTTTAAGACAAGAGAGAAAACTCAGATAGTTGGATCACAAAGAAGCAATGAAACAGTACCATTTAGTTCTTGGGCTGATGTCCTTGGGGAGTAAATACTTTCTGAAATCACAGCTAATATCCAGTTTCAAATATACTAATCTAAATATCCCAGAGGCTGAGGTGATCGACATTTGGGTGATATTCTCACCAGCACATGCTTATCTGCCGTGTCTTAACCTAGGAATTGGTCAAAAAGAAAATGAGTACGAATCTTCTCAAGAATGTTTGGGCAGAGTCTCACAGACCGTGAAGAATTCACTTTTGCAGGGCTTGTTCAAACCCTTCTGTTTCTAAATGTCACAGCCATCCAACCAGTGCTGAGCTGGTTGAACCTTGCTCGGCCAATTAGCATTTGTGATATTGCCTGGTACTTCACTGTTAGGAGTCAGAAAGAGTCAAAACCCAGAGCAGCAAGCACTAAGGGAAGGTGGCAATGCAGGCGGCTACCTGCTTTCCTATCCCCTAACGGTGGGGGCGGGGGGCTCTGTTTTAAGTTTCTGCAGTGTGCAGCCAGGAAGCCAGCCTATCTGCATACTGAATTCACTCTGTTCTCTTCTTAGGGGCAACCATTGAATGTGCAGAGAACTACAGCCACTTAAGTACTATGAAAGATCTAGTAAAATGGAGTCCAGGAGGATAATTGGGCTGATTTGTCCAGGTCTCAGTGAACGGAAAAACTCATTAAATGAGAAATGCCCGTCATGCTGCAATCACAATTCTTTGATCCTGGTGTGTGAATGAACATCACAACTCTTTTTTCTTTTGTTTTGGGTTTTTTTGTGCAGACTCTGACCATAATGTCGTTGACTCTGTGAAATGTTTAGCTCGTGGAGGGGGATGCTTCTTTCTCCGCTGTCCTCCCGGTACTTCTAGCCTTGGATACTGTGTTAAGTTTTTCCCTTGCTGTAAAGGAAGGG
Organism: Emydura macquarii macquarii; assembly: GCF_026122565.2. NCBI lineage: Eukaryota > Metazoa > Chordata > Testudines > Chelidae > Emydura > Emydura macquarii. Next base: position 26,403 of record NW_027133107.1, read on the forward strand.
TAAGTTCAGGATTCTACAAGGGAGACTTTACTGTGTGAACTGAAATATTTGTTTCTCTCCTTTATATATCCCAGCTGTGGTTTAATGCTCTTGGAGGCTTTGCACACAAGGCACAGCCCAGAGGCAGGGGGCAAAGGAGGCTCCTGTGACTGCCCTGATTCTGGACTGTCTGGGGGCTGACTTCACCTTTGTTGACTTCTCTTGCTCACAGATGCCTTACCCTGCAGCCCATGGCCAGTCCGCAGCCTGTGGTAGCATCATGGTTCTCACTGCTGTAGAGGTTGCCCTTCTGAGAACTGAGAACACATAGCACCATCTCCAGCACCACCCCAAGACAGCCTTTGCAAGGAGGGCAGTATAGGGCCAGTTGTGTCATGCATTCAACCATATCTGGTGTTTAATGTGTTTGACACAAGTTCCTCTCACTCATGGGACATGTCAGCCATGCCTTGCTCATACATTGGGGTAACTCTCCGCCAACCCATTTTATGGCCCCTATATGTCACGGGAGCATCATAATATGGACATGGGCTGCAGGCAGACTTGCCGCCTATGACTACATTATTGTTTCATTTTGGAAGAGAGAAAAAAACAGGAAAGAGCCTGGGGGATGTGTCTTATTTGTATCAGCGGTGATGGTTTGCCACATCCCAATATAAAGCATTTGAAGCTATCACAGACCAAATAGAATAACTAGCTATGCATTGGCTTCTGACTGAGGTTTATACTTTTCGATATTTCAGGATTTGTATATGTCACTTTCCCAATCACTGACTGAAGGATCCTATTCTCAGTAATTAGCTGAGGACAGTTTCAACCAAACTGTTTTCTTGGTTTCACTCAGAATAAGGTTAACTGCCAATCTTTTTCCATAATAACTCCATGTTTTCACATACTTGTCATTTTCTGGAACAGTCTTCCCTTTAGGAAAATCATCCATGCACGATCTACAGCAATAGCGGAATTTTTTTTTTTTTTTGAGTGTTTGAGGAAAATTCCTTCTGCCATATCTGATATTCAATGTGTTTGACACAAGTTCCTCTCACTCTTGGGACATGGCCAGTGCCCAAAACAGAAGATTTCTGGGCCCTGCAGTCAAGCAATCATGGTAACTGTCGGCTTCTTGCAAAGCTTTCTAGCTATGAAAGCCCTGCTTGTCCTCAGTCTGAAGGGAATCAGTAGTACCTGTTGTGATTCTCTGGCAAGTAGGGTAGCCGGGAAGAGGAGGAGGGCTAACTTTGTTAAAGGGAAAATTACTTTAAATGAAGCAGGTAAAACCAGCCTTGGAGGATGCAATAGACTTACACTTATGTAAGGCGGTTGACTTGGTACTACACAACAGTTTGATTAAAAAATTAGAAGGATATAAAATTAACATGGCACAAATGAAATGGATTCAAACATGGCTAACTGATCAATCTCAATGTGCATTTGTAAACGGGGAATCATCATGAAGCAGGTGTGTTTGTAGTGGAGTCCCCTGCAGTGATTAATTCTTAGCCCTGCGCTGTTAAACATTTTTATTAATGACATGGAATAAAACAGAAAATTCTAAATGAGCAATCTGTAGACCTTAAACTTTTGGGGGAATGAGGATGACTATTGAAGAGGACAGGATGCTGATACAAAGTGATCTGGATCATTTGGTAAGCTGAGCTGAAGAAAACAATATACATTTTAACACAGCTAAACATAAATGTATCCATCTAGGAATGTAGGCCATACTTACAGGATGGGGAGTCTGTCCTGTGAAGCAGTGACTCCGAAAAAGATTTGAGGGTCTGGTGGATAATCCACTGAACATTAGTTTCCCCTGTGATACTATGGTGGAAAAGGCTAATGCAACAGATTTGTATAAATCAGGGGGATTTCGAGTAGGAGTACAGACGTTACTTTACCTCTGTATTTGGCAGTGCATCTGCTGCTGGAGTGCTGTGTCCAATTCTGGTGCCCTCAATTCAAGAAGGATGTTGATAATTGGAGAGGGTTCAGAGAAGAGCCACAGGAATGATTAAAGGATTAGAAAACTTGCCTTATAGTGATAAACACAAGGAGCTCAGTCTACTTAGTCTAACAAAGAGAAGGTTAAGGGATAACTTGATTACAGTCTATTAGTATCTAATTGGGAATAAATATTTAATAATAGGCTCTTCAATCTAGCAGACAAAGGTAGAACACGATGCAGTGGCTGGAAGGTGAAGGTAGAAAATTCAGACTAGAAGTAAGGCTGAAGTTATTAACGGTGATGGTAATTAACCACTGGAAAAATTTACCAAGGATTCTGCTGCTTTCTCTGTCACTGACAATTTTTTAAATCAAGACTGGATGGTTTACTAAAATAAAAATCCTCTAGAAATGATTTTGGGGAAGCTCTATGGTCTGCATTATACAGGAGGTCAGACAAGATGATCACAGTGGTCCCCTTTTGGCCTTGGAATATATGAATCTTGGAAAACTGAAGTGTATTGCATTAGTACATTAAACAGCTGTTTAAACTACAGGTTAAACACAAAGGTTCCTACAGTAAAGTGAACTTGGGTGCATTGCAAATCTGCCACTCTTCCTTTCCCCATTCTTGTTATTTGCTGGATGTACCATAAACGATACAGGATGCCCAGCATGCTCAAATTAATGATGCAGCAGGAACAGGTCCCAGAGAAGCAGTTGGTAGGGGAAAAGACTTTCCCAGCTACTAAAACACCAGGGAGGAAACTTGAGGGTGGGGGATGTGAAGCTGGAAGCTTCATGGTAGCAACTGCAGTGCTGCTCTCCGAGATGGTTCTCTGAACATACACTAGGAAAGGCTCTAGCATGGAAGTGCCTCTAGCATAGCATCAGGCTTACAAGACCTGGGAGGCAGAACAGGAATTTCTAAGCATTCTTCAAGAATAAGGCACCGATCATGTAATTTAAGTATTTGTTGTTTGAATTTTTGCTATGGACATAAGTGTGTTTGATAGAAAAACTGTGCATGGATGTTTCACATTGTTCTACACTTTATATATTTTTTTGTTTTATTTTTTATATGTCACAATGTTAGTCAACAATTTTAAAGTTCACAATTTTGATTAAATGGCAAGTGAAATTTCTATATTTTTATTTATTTATTTTAAGGTTGATTAAAATTTCAGTGAAAACTTGTATCAGATTTACAGCAGCTCCAATTTTTAATTAGCTCTGATACTTTTTTTTTTTAATTTCCCACTGAATTTATTTTTTGTAGTTGTTCTTGAAATGTGTAGAATGTTAATAGGAAGGGATTTTAAAGGAGGAGAACAAAGGAAATCAGGCTAGGCCGCTTTAAAAGGGCTGAGATATTAAGGTTAATGGGACCTGATTACAGTCTAGAAGTAATTACATGGGGAACAAATCTTTAACAATGACAATCTTCAATCTAGCAAAACAATATGTGTAATTTGATCCAATGGCTGGAAGTTTAAGCTAGACAAATTCAGACTGGAAATAAGGTGCAATTTGTTAATAGTGAGGGTAATTAACGCTTGTAAAAATGTACCAAGAGTTATACTCAATTCATCACTGGCAATTTGTACCTCAAGATTGTATTTTTTCTAAAATATATGTTTTATAAATTATTCTGGGGAAGTTCTATGGCCCGTGTTACACAGGAGGTCAGACTCAATGGTCACAAGGGTCCTTTCTGGCCTTGGAATCTATGAAAAGTGTTGTACATTAAAACAACTGAACGCAAGAAATACCCAATCAGCTGCTGCAGAAGCACCTCCCAGAAAGTTTTGTTTTTTTCTTGTTAACTATTGTTTGCCCCAAACATTGGTTCAGATGATGCTAAATCACCCACCCAACAGGGGAAACTGAGGCACTGACCAAGTTAGGATGGAGGTGTTGTCAAGCATGCATGTGCGATGATCGCTGTGCCCTCTTGGCCATCACTGTGTGGTTTGAACCAGAGCCCTTGGAAGCTGGAAGTACAAGTGTCTATAGATTGATCAAAATAACAGGCCTCTACCTAAAGGCTGGAACAGACTCACAACCACTACAGAGGGGGAGGCATGGTACACAATGTCATGGTCATGAGACACACTCACTCTTCAGTGCAATTCTATAAGTTCCAGTCCGCTGTTAGGACTTATGTTATCTTCACACCATAAGGCTGATTAGTGCATTCGCTGAGCCTTTGCATTTCTCTTTTTAGAATTCCAGGAATATTGCAGATCTTGGGGACTTTAAAATTAACATTGCTCAGAATTTCTTTTTACTGGTTTAAACATGAAGGTTCCTACAGTAAGTTAACTTGACCACATTGGAAATCTGCAGCCCTTCCTCTTTTTTTATTTGATTGGTTGGCTGTTGTTTAAGTTTGTAGAATGTTAATAGAAAGGACTAGAGAGTAAATCTGTTTGTCACGCTCTGGGGTGCAATCTAGAGCAGTGAAGGGTTGTGTCACCTCTTACACTGTAAGCCTCGCAGTGTCTTGCCATTATGAATCTCTGACTGAGAGACCCACACTCAGCAACAAACATGTACTCTGTCTACGTACCAGGCAGTCCCAGTCCAATGCTTTGGATCCTGGAGCTTGCCTGCAGTGTCACAGATTTCCATGGGCCTCCACCAGCCTTACTTAACAGTTGGTAAGGTGAGTTCATGCCTCAGCCACAAATTTCCCCCCAAAAGTCCCCAGCCACGAATTTCCTGTCAAAAATATGTTCTAAAATGTCCAGCCTGTCCTAGAACAATCAAATGAATGTTAAGTTTCATAGCCTCTTTAAGAAGTAAATATTCCACAGTTAGTTACTTTGACTGGAGATCCTAAATAGTTCAGTTTCAACATCAAACTGAATTGCTTTAGCTTAAAAATAACACAAGTTAATTTAAGTGCAAAGAGAGAAATTTTTAGTGAGTAGAAGTATAAGGACTAAAGTCAGACATGCTCTGAGGCACGGGCAATTAACAATAGCTGCAACTTTTAAGGCATGAGGTGAGATTTGACCAATGTCTGAAATAAGAAACTACGGCTGCTCCAGTTTTACCTTTGGAGGGTTTCATGGATAGGCCTGCCTTTTTGAGCTCTGACAACACAATTTCAAAATGTTTCTTGTGACTAGACCAAGAATTGCTAAATACTGCTATGACATTGACATAGGCCCTTGCAAAATCCTAAAATCTGTCTTACGAGCCTCTGAAAAGTACCGCCTAAGTTAATTAACCCGAACGGTAACATTTGAATTCATACAGTCCCACATCAGCAATAGAAGCAGATTGTTTTTTTCTGTACATCATCATGTAAAGGAATTTGCCAGGACCCCTCAACTAAGTCAAAAGAGCTGAGATATTCAGCATTGCTTAAGATATCCAGCATTCATCAATCTAGGCATAGGATAAGCATCTGGCACTGTGAGAACATCAAAGTTTCTATAATCAACACGAACCCTTAGTGTGGTCTGTCTTCTGGACCAGACCACAGATGATGCCCAGGAGCTGTTAGACTCTTTAATCACTCCCAGGTCCAGCATGCTTTGTGATTCTCTGTAAATTTGCTCTTGACCTTTGCCAGTGGTACAGTAGGCCGTGCTGTGATCCTACAGTAATGATCTCATCAATCAGCAAATGAGTCTTCCCTGGCTTGCTAGAAAGCCCTTGACTGTGTGTTTGCAGCAGTGATATCTCCTGGTGGCAGTGGGTTTTGCCACTAGATATCCCAAAGCAGTTGCTCTAACTAACAGAGGCTGATTCTGTGACAAAAGCCTTTTTTACAATTTTTAGCATACTGGGTTTCCTTAAGGAGATGTTATCTGAGCCTGGCTCAAATTTTATGTCTCAGCTATTCAGTGAATTATGGAAATGATGTGGGATAACAACTAATCACCCTATAATTCTGTCCTTTCAAATCCTATCTAGGAAGAAAACTGGCTGACATCAAAACTTGAATGAACAGCCTCAGTGAATTTTCTGAGGTCTATCTGAGGCCTAGAAATACATTTTAGACATCTTGTGGGGTAGAGCCTGCCAACTCAGCCCAGTATGGAGATTATAGGTAGATCTGTAATTACTAGGGATGATGTTAAGAGAGCCTGAGAAGAGGTAACCAGGATTGCAGGCTTCTGGCCTGGCAGGGTGAGTTGTATGGAGGTGGGCATCTCCAGGCCGATACGCAACTGTTCAAACAACCCAAGAAAACTGGAGATCATTGTTGACAAAAGAGTGAAATGGAGCATTGAGACATTAAAAATACACAAGTTTCACCCAAAGATCGTTTCCTTTCTGCAGCAATCTATGATTAATTGGAATGCTGGACTATGCCTGGAAAGGACTCTCACTGAGGAGGTCCAAAGAAAAGAGAAATCTTTCAAGGGGATTCGCTATCATCAGTGCTCTTTGTGGTAGTGATGCTGCTGATGACATGTATGCTCCATGAGACGTTCATATCATATCAGCAAGAGCAATAGCCAGTTAACCATTTGTTATTCATGGATGACCTGAAACTATACGGAAGGTCACAGAAGGAGACACAGAGATTGATAATGACACATAGAAAATGTTGGTGAAGATCTAAAGCTATGGGTTGGCTAAATGTGTGTTGGCGTTTGTAAAGACGCACAAACTGGTACAATCTGATGGCATACAAGTTAATGAAGGTACTATCCAAGATATCTCACAGCATGGCCCCTACAAAAGACTTGAAATCAGGGAACTGCCGGGGTGTCAACATAAGGACGTCAACGAAGACGTGAGGAAAGAATATGACAGATGAATAGGAACTACGCTGTAAAGCCGGTGGTCCGACATCAACCAGGGGAAGGGGTGACTGAAGAACTCTTTGCTGACCTCTGCTGGCGATAGAGAAGAGTTGATGGAGTCAGCCCTCTACTGGCCTCTGCTGAGAGTACAGGAAGTTCTGTGCCTCATTTACTTGTCAGTTGTGGATGCTTTGGGGACGTTTGGTTGTGGCTTGACTGATTTTTGTATACAGGGAATGATGTTGTATACGGGGAATCCTGCTGGGACCCACCGCAGCGGGGCCTGGACAGTGACTTGGCTTGGAGTCACCCATAATGAAATGGAAGTTTGCCCAGGTTAGTTAAGGGTCCTGGACAAAGCAAAAGCATAGAGGGAGACAGATTGCAAGTTCCTGGCTGTCTCCTGGGACTACCTCTGTGGGTGGTAGGGAATCTGTGTGGGTCCGTTAGGTGGGCTGGGCTAGAACCTGGGCTGAGCTGAGAGCTGCACTTGCCTTATAGGAACAGAGTAGAGCAGCGCTTCCCATCACTTTGCCAGCAACAAGGAGAGGACAGAACCCAGCAGGAGTTCTCATCACTCGGCCAGCAGCAGGTGGAGCAAAGCTGCAGTTGGGGCTACTTACAGGTTCCCCGCAGGAAAGCAGCAGTGCAGTGAGAATAGCTGTGCAGACTACGGTGAGAGCAGAGGAGTTTGCACCTTCAGTCTACATTGGCCTGAATGACTCTGGTGAGGGTTCTGTATTGTAGCTAGGGTGACCAGATGTCCCGATAATATGGGGACCGTCCCAATAGTAGGGCCTTTGTCTTACGGAGGCAACTATCCCTCTATACCCCTTTGAAAAAAAAAGTGTCCCCATTTTTCACACTTGCAATTGGGTCACCTTAATCATAACTTCTGTGAAACCATTTTAGCAGGAGAGGTTTTAGAGCCCCAGAGCTGCTTAAGAAACAGGGATCCTGATTTTCCTGCAACTCCAGGACCCACAAACTGAGTACTCATGAACTGAGAGTAGGGGCCTGGGATGCAGCAAACAGCATCAGCTATTCGGGTGCCGTGCAATCTGTTAACTATGGAACCTTCGGGGCAGCTTCTTCTCCATTTCTCATCAAGCATTTTTGCCAGTGGAATCATAGCGCTCCCTGCGGCAGTTCAACCAAAGAAAATTAAAGATACAATTAGAAATTTAGACAAGTTATTTAATTACCACGATTGCTGATCTAATTAAACATTGCATGCCAAACCCAAAATATAAAATGCAGATAATGATTGAAACTATTACAATTTCTCAGGAATTTCATCTGTACTATAGGCTGTTTTGCTACTTTATATAAATAGTGGTAAAAATCTCTAGTTTACAAGCCATTCAAAGCCGTTTCAAAACTTCTTCATCCTTTTGTCTAAAGAGCCATCAATTTCTCTTGATGACAAAATCTCTATAGTTGCTAGGCCGAGCTTAAACACCCATAGTTTCTCTTAGCTACTTTTCAGTCTTTGTCAGCACAGGTTTCCTGTTAGTAATAATAGCAGGCTTAGTTCGTGTAATGGGTTTATCCGGCTTGTTGAATAATGTATGCTATCTATCTATCTATCCCTTAGCATGCATTAAGCCAAAATAATATTAAGCACGGATATTGTAACAGTGACATAGCCCAAACTAGCCCTTACCATAATCCTATTCACTTATGCTAAATATCCCATAATTTCTTGAATTTGTTGAAGTAAGCGTTGTCTTAAGTAAATAGGAAAACTGTCAGTATCAGGACATATAATTGTTTCCTCATAGCAACAGAAAAGGAGTTACCCTCACACCTATTTATCCTGGTACAGACCTAGGGTGTGTCTTCATTCCTTAGTACTTGGAATGCATGTGCTCAAAAGAAGATAAAAGGGTACACCATGGTATTAGAAACAAGCAAGGTAAAAAACTGATTAATTGAATTCAGTCACTGGTTAATAAGTAGAGCATAAAAAGGTAGCTTTAGGGATGTAACTTCGGGGAGCACATCTGCTGTGTAAGGTGACTGTAACATTGCTGCATGGGACTGTTCTTTGGAAAGTGGTAGGTACAGAATCTTTCACCTGTATAATATTAATAAACCTGATGGACATTGGCTATTTGGTCTCCGGTGTATATTTAATAAAGAAATAATGAACCAAAGTATGCTCAAGCTGACTATACAATTTATCAACACGCAACAACACTATTGACTTACCTTAATTTCTACACAACTAAGTTTAAAGATGTTAGTGAAATACTATAATTTACTTTATATGTTTTAGTTTGCCGGGTTTTCAGTAAGATATCAGAAATATTTAGCTTTAGAATAACCAGTCAGGCTTTTGGCTAAACAAAATACATGATACTTATAAAGTGAATGTGGCATGAAGGCATATTCTACAGCTTAGCTTCACGTTAATGAATTTCAGGCATTCGCATTATCAAACAGGGGTGCTCCCAATGACCAGGCAATGACAGTCCCACTCTCAGGCCCTCTCTTCCAGATGTTTCAGCTTCAAGGATTGACACTTTAACCCAAACAACTTGTTTTATATAGTTTCTGAGGGTTTGGTTTCTCTTCTTGTCAAAGCCGCTGTAGACCGATCAGGAAATAGCCCCTCTGTTTCCCCCCCCACACACACCTGACTGGAGGGGTGTTAATGGGCCTCTTCACCTTTATGGTCTCTTGAAATATGTGTTAACCACATATGCTAAACAATCTTTAGTGAGCTTTGGACAAGGCCATCAAAGCAGAGAGAGAAGTTCAAAAAGAGGTCCCCTGTGAATTGGCTTGGCAGCAGACTCCTACGTTTCTGTATCTCTTTTATACCGTTTTTATCAATATTCAATTTGTATTTGGATCATTTATCTATTTTTATGCAACCTGTGAAGTACAGCGAGATTCCAAATCCTTTTATAATTGAAAACAATAGCTTTAGTGGCTTTGAGGCTGCTGTGAGCCAACAGTGTCAAGGGGCTGAATTGTCATCTTCAACAGTCTTTGCTATGTCAGAACTTGGATCTTTCCCATATTTTTTTTTGCCTTGACAAACCCCCAGCCTCAGTAATGAGGGTGAAAGTGCATGCACAGAACACTAATGGGTCCGACAAGTAGGAGCCCACGGTGCCTGCAGATGTCAAACAGATCTCAGGGCTAGTCTTATTCACACAGTTCAGGTTTTCCCCATTGAGAATCATAGAAATTGGGCTAGGGGGTACCGCAAGGGTCAGCTAGTCTAACCCCCTTCCAAGATGCAGGATTCATTGTGTCTAAACCATCCAAGACAGATGGCTACCCAGCCTCTTTTTGAAAACCTCCTGTGAAGAAGCTTCCACAAACTTCCTGAGGCTGTCTGTTCCATTGTCCTACTGTTCTTACAGTTAGGAAGTTTTTCCTGAGATTTAATTTAAATCTGCTATGCTGTAGTTTGAACCCATTGCCTCGTCTCCTGCCCTCTGTGGCAAGAGAGAACATTTTTTCTCCATCTTTTTTATGGTAGCCATTCAAGCATGTTAAGACCAGTATCATACCTCGCTTAATCTCCTCTCTTCTAAACTAAACATACCCAGTCCCTTCAGCCTTTGCTCGTATGGCTTGCATTACAAACCTTTCATCATCTTTGTTGCTCGCCTCTGGATCCTTTCCATTTCTCTACAACATTTCTGTACATTGGTGACCAAAATTAGACAGGACTCCAGCTGAGGCCTAACCAGCACCAAGTAGAAAGGTACTATCACCTCCCATGACTTGCATGCTGTGCCTCTGTTAATGCAACCCAAAATTGCATTTGCTTTAGAATCATAGAACCATAGAATATTAGAGTTGGAAGGGACCTCAGGAGGTCATCTAGTCCAACCCCCTGCTCAAAGCAGGACTAACCTCAGCTATAACATTCCAGCCTCTATATCATTCAGCCTCTCCTCATAAGCCCTGTGCTCCAGCCCCCTAATCATTTTTGTTGCCCTCCGCTGGACTCTCTCCAACTTGTCCACATCCTTTTTGTAGTGGGGGGCCCAAAACTGGACACAATATTCTAAATGCAGCCTCATCAATGCCGAATAGAGGGGAATAATCACTTCCCGTTACCTGCTGGCAATGTCCCTCCTAATGCAGCCCAATATGCTATTAGCCTTCTTGACAACCAGGGCACACTGCTGACTCATATCCAGCTTTTTATCCACTGTTCCAGGTCCTTTTCTGCAGAGCTGCTGCCTAGCTCGTCAGTCCCCAGTCTATAGCTGTGCATGGGATTCTTCCTTCCTAAGTGGAGGACTCTGCACTTTTCTTTGTTGAACCTCATTAGATTTCTTTTGGCCCAATCCTCCAGTTTGTTTAGGTCCTTCTGTATCCTATCCCTACCTTCCAGGGTATCTACCACTCCCCCCAGCTTAGTGTCATCTGCAAACTTGCTGAGGGTGCAATCTACCCCATCCTCCAGATAATTAATGAAGATGTTGAACAAAACCGGCCCCAGGACCGACCCCTGGGGCACTTCGCTTGTGACCGGTTGCCAACTAGACATGGAGCCATTGATCACTACTTGTTGAGCCCTAGCCAGTTCTCTATCCATTTTATAGTCCATTCATCCAGCCCATACTTCTTTAACTTGCTGATAAGAATACTGTGAGGGACAGTATCAAAAGCTTTCTTTTGCAGCAGCCTCACATTACTGACTCATGTTGAGGCTGTGATCCACCACAGCTCCCAGATCCTTCTCAGTGGTGCTGCTGCCAAGCCAGTTATCCCCCATTCTGAATTTGTGCATTTGGTTTTTCTTCTCTAAGTGAAGCACCTTACATTTGTCTTTGTTGAATTTTATTTTGCTGTCTATTGTCCAGTTCTCCAATTTACCAAGATCCCTCTCAATTTTACTTCTGTCCTCCATGTTGGAGGCCCAGTACATTTTGAGGTGCTAGACCACTGTCCTACAGGTCCAGCATAGCTTCAGTTGCTTGTTTGCCTATTCTGACCCCTGTAGCATGACATCTTCCAGTTGGCAGAGATGAACAGGACCACTGAGTAACCTTATAGCCATCTCCGTTTCTGCATACCACGGCACATAACGAGACGAAATACACAACATGTATGCTTGCAGCTGCACATAGATAATGGTGATGGGAACACCAAGTTATCCTTCAATGTCTGAGGGTACACTGTTTTATTTTCAAGGGATATACTTTTACTCCATCTCTCCCATCACCAGATGTTGTTTTGATGATCCCAATTATCATGGTGAGAATGGAATGTAGTTAAGGGTGAAAACCCAATGTAGGTAATTAGTATATATGATAATGAGAGAGAGATAATTAGGGGAAGGCTGTTTATGGAAGGGTATAAGAAGTCATCACTTAGACACAGGGGCGTCCTCCATCAACCCCTGACTCCACTGGAGGTGCTGCTGGTCAGACCAGAGGATCCACTGACTCCCTGGCGGGGCCCCTGAAGAAATCCATTCCTGTATACAGTGTTCTGAGTGACTGCTTAGCTCTCCAGGCTCAGTGAGTATGATATATTGTAGTTAATTTTTAACAAGTATATTTATAGAAAACCTTGCATTAAACCTTATTGATCTGCAAATCGGGCATACCGTGTCTCACTGGTATCCACATTGATCACTAAGTGTTCAATATCAACACTCCAAAATATTGGCAACACCTTAGCTTCATGTTATCTGCAAACTTGATCAGTATGTCCTCTATATCTACATCTATGTGATTAATAAAGATGTTAAACAACACCAGACCCTGAACAGATCCCTGTGGAAACCCACATGAGACCTCTCTCTGATCCGACATAATTCCATTAATTGTTACTTTTCATTTGTGTTTGTTTAGTCAATTATGTATCCCCTTAATGGGAGTTCTGTTGAGCGTGCATTTCTCCAGCTCACTTATCAGAATGTCATGTGGGTCTGTGTCAAAAGCCTTGCTGAAGTCCAGGTATATTATGTTCTCCATATTTCCCCTAGCCACGAAACCAGTTACCCTGTCAAAGAAGGATCTCAAACTGGTTTGGCAGGATTTGTTCTTGGTAAATCCATGCTAGCTGCTAGTGATTACCCCCTTCATCCTCCTGGTATTTGCAAATTGAATGTTTTATGCATTGCTCTAGTAGCTTCCCAGGTATCGAGGTCAGGCTGACTGGTGTATAGTTACCTGGCTTCTCCTTTTCCCCCTTTTTAAAGATGGGCACTACATTAACCCTTCTCCAGTCTTCTGGGACCTCTCCTATCATCCATGAGTTTGTAAATATTATAGCCAGTGCTTCTGAAATTTCTTCATCTACTTCCTTCAGTGCTCTCAGGTGAATTACATCTAGACTCGCTGATTTGAATTAATTCAAATTGGTCAGAAGATCTCTGATGTGTGTTTTATTTATCTTGATCTGCATTCCTTCCACTTTATTGTCTATGACTTTGCTGGTCATCCGGTCACATGTTATTTTTTGTGAGAAGACTAAAGCCAGGGAGGCATTGAGCAGCTCTGCCTTCCTATCATCTTCTGTTACCAGCTCACCGTCTCCGCTTAGCAGTGGTCCCACACTGTCCTTGATCTTTTTTCCTTTTTTTTTTTTTTTGTCTGACATATTTGAAAAACTCCTAACTGTTGTCTCTAACATTTCTTGCCAGCTGTAACTCATCCTTTGCCTTGGCTTTCCTGATTTTTGTCTCTACACGCTCGTGCTATTCCCATGTATACTTCCTTGGTGACATGCCCGTGGTTCCATTTCCTGTATGTATCTCTTTTGGTTTTTAGAAAGCTGGGTAGGTAAATGGGTCATGAAATTCCATTTGTGGACAAGCGTCATTCCAGGTCACCTTCTCATGGCCTGGGCTGGTCCTACAGGCAACCTGCCTTAGTTTCCCTCTGTGTCCCAAAAATAATTGACACCCAGTCTTTAAACCAATATCCCCCTCTATTGGGGGTCCAATTTATTGATTACTCAGTTCCCCTTCTAGTTTCAGTGTTGCACAGCCCTCCTGCCAGGGACCTGTGTGTTCCCAGTCCTGGCCTTCTTAGCCTATGGACTCTCCCCTCAGGTTCCTCGCCTAGAAAATTAAGGTCAGAGGGGAACCAAAGAGTTAGTGTCTGGGAATGAAGGGGAAATGCTAGAGGGAAATGGGGGGCCAGAAGTAAGAATGGTGGGATGAGGGGCAAAGGGATATGGAGCACAGGCACACAGAAAGAGATTGGGGGGTTGGGGCAGCAGTCACCTCGAGGGGGTGAGGATGATGCAGGCCTCATTCCCTGACATAGGCCTCACTGGCAATGAGCAGGGTCCTCCCGTGGGGTAGGAGCATGGAGCTGCTGACTGCGGACACTGGGAGTTTGGGTCGAGTGGGGATTTGTGGGGAATGAGGCTGAGCTGACCCCTTGGGTGGGGGATATAGTGGAGATCTGGGACTTTGAAGGGGGTGATTTCATGATGAGGGAAAGGTGAGCCAGGCATTAGAATTGGGAGAGCAGACTCTGGAGAAAGCTGATTGCAAGGGGACTTGGGCTGTGGCAGTTTCTTGCCCAGGAAACCAAAGACACAGATAGGAGTATGTGTGGGGGGGAGGAAGCAGGAGGGGGTGAGGAATGGCCTGAGGTGTTTACTGGGAGAGCTGGGATTGTGGCTAAACACATGGAGACCCCATCCTTCCCGTGGGCTTGGCTATATATGCTAGAAACTGAGGCTGTGCTCTCCCTGCCCGTATGTAGCTTAGATGCTCCGGGGCGGGGCGGTGGGAATGACATGGGTGCCCAGGTGTGAAATGCAAAGGGGTGCTGTGTGCAGAATGTTTGTACAGAGTAAGCCTGTGGGTATACAATGGGGGGGGGATGGGTGTGCAGAAAAGTGCACAAGGCGTGTACGCAGAATGAGTGGATAGGAGAGTATGGGATGGACAGGGCAGGTGATGTGGTAAAGCTGGACGTTGGGGAGAAGGTGTGTGGGTGGAATGATAGGTTGAAGTGAGAGTGTGTGTGGGATGAATGCTAATGGAGATGTGTGGACTGAATGCACCGAGTGGGTGTGAGCAGGACAAACAGGCAATGTGCCCACCTATATGCAAATCAGAGTTTACTGGGTTTTTGATTGCAAATGTTGGCAGGTGGCCAGTTGGGAGCTGGTACAGTCTTTTAGGTTTCCCTTCAAGTGTCTGGGAATGAACATCTTGCTCCTCAGGGGCAGTCTCACATTCCTCTCCAGTGCTCACTTCTGATTCACCCCCATCAGGTGCCATGGAAAACAGCCTCTTCTTGATGTACACAAACATCTCTTGAAGCTTAGGTTGGTCTCATAATATCTGAAGAAATCACTCCTGAGTAGGGCTCTTGGGCACCTTCTTCTACATCCAGAAATTCACAAGCTGGAAGGGAGGGTGTGTAGGGTGTGCAGAGTGATTATTGTTTGCCACATTCCCATGATCTCAAACTGAGTTTCGCTTGCATGCAGGACCCACCCCATTTAAAATGTTCAGATGCCTCTGCTGTTGCTGGGTGGCTCTCTCCCACAATCACGAATGTGCAATGGAAACCTGTGCCCCAGAGCCCACCACAGTTGTCCACTGGTGTCCATTGATGTCCCCCCTGACATATTGTCAGGCCTGAAATCATTGGTAGCTATAGCGTCTCACTTTAGACTTAGTGGCCTTCACACTGGGGCTACCTCATTGTCAGCATTCTCACTGGAAATGGCCCGAGCAGCCGTATTTACAACATCACAAAATATTGGTGAGGTTTTGCTCCGTATTAAACATCTGCCAGTGCAACCTGCTGAATCTGGCCTTGCCTGGAAGCTTTGGCACAAAGAAGGGGACCTGCGGGTGGGAAGATTTCAGAGCAAAGGGATGGAGGAGAGGCTTCAGATGCCATGGAGAACTGAGGTGCAGATTACACACTAAACAGTCTAGCTGTGACTGCACGCAGCTCCTCAGAGAATAACACAAGGCAAATGGATTTGTTACACATGTAAGAAATAGGTAAAATATATATTGATGTGAGCCCATTGACGTATAAACAGATGCATAGAGCATGGGGACCTAAACACCCATGTACAGATTAACATTTCCTGGGATTTAGTATTTTATTTAGTTCTAATTTTAAAAGAAAAAGGTGAAATTCAATGGAGAAAGCTGATAGAAACAGCCCCTGCCACCATCAGAACACACATATTCACCATTCATCAAAGTGATTTCACAACAACTTGCTTTATTAAAAGGGAGATATTAATCTATTAATATTAATTAATAGTCTATTAATAGGGACAGAAACTTTTCTGTTTAGAGTACTCCAACACACATGGTTGTGTACACCCATATAAACAGGTTTCAGGCTTCCATTGAAGCGGGATCCAATGATTTTAGAAGTGATGGGATGTCTCCCAGATTCCCAGAGATCTTGCCTAGACAATCAGCAGAGCCATCAGCAACGCCTTCTGCATAAAGAAAAGAGACTTTCCGGTTTCTTGTTTATATCCATAAAAATGAGATTATGCAATGTTTGATTTCAGATAAAAAGACGAAGGAGGAATTTCCCTATCACTGAATGCTGACTGTGACATCTTGGATAATTCACTTACAGTATGTCAACATAGCAGGAAGGATCTCATGGCAGGGAGTGTCAGACCCAGGTCTACAGACTAGGACTCAGATACATGTGGTTTGTTCCAGGATCTCTTGTGGCTCTGGGCCTCAGTTTCTCTTCACAAAATGATGATAATAGCACTGCCAACCCCACAGGTGTTTTGAGTCGTTAAATATTAAAGATTTTGAAATGTCAAAATGCTTCAATAATGGGGACTACAAAAGAACAGTAGATAGATAGATAGATAATCTTGATTAAATCCAGAACTGGGAATTCTTGTTGTCCATTGCAATGTTCTGCTTAAGAGTTTTAATGAGTTTAATATCTAAACAGGTGACCTGGCTATCTACCTGGCTTAACAGGAAAATACAAACTTCTGAACATGGATCTCCCCTCAACTCTGCCTTAACTCTCTAGTATGGAAGGATGGTTATTTCAGTCTCTTTTTTTAATGTCCTTCCTATTGTCATTTTGCAAAGATGAAATGATAATGACAAGAAATAAACCCAGATGCTACATGATACAAAACAGAATGGCAGCAAAATAAATATTAAAGCATCTTTTGAAAAATGGGGCAAACATTTTGTGAACATTTTCATGAAATTTGCATCTTTTCAATCACTGAAATTAGAAAGTGACATTTTTTTTTTCATCAAAGTTTCATCAACGTTTTTCAATTTCAAAAATTTCAAATCGGTTTTAGAGTTCGTCAAAAAACAAGACAACTTTTTTGTCGGAATGGCATTATTTTCTTTGGTGGAATTTTATAGCTTTAGTGATTCAATGTGAACTTCTCTGCATAGAACCAACTAACTTAGCTACAGGCTTCAATACGGTGAACAGGCCTCTTCAGACTAATATTTATTATCTTCTGAAAATGTGGGGGAGAGAGATGTTTTCACCCTTTGTTTATGGTTTCCTAACAAGAAAAGTATATAGAATTCTTCTTCACTTTTCCACCCTTCCAGCCCCCTCCATTTCTGCAGTGGAAAAAAGAGATACATTTGTAAAGAGGGAGCAGAAGGAAGAAAAAAATGCAAAAATTGAAAATGGAAAACTAGAATTTTTCAGATTCCAAAACCAAGAATTAAATGAAATGTCAGCACATGGAAATATTGTTTTGAAGCAAAACTTCCATTTAGAAATGTCTCACAGAAAACCAAAACATTGCTAAAGGGAAATTTTCCCAGATAAAAATCAGCTTCCCAAGCAGCTCCATGTAACTGCACCAATACTACAGTGGTTCAAATCTCCAGAGTTACATAAGCTTCCCCAAAGGAGCTATGTCTGTAGAGCAACACTAGTAACACTAATAGCAATATGGACCCTTCTTGGTCTTGTCTTCTTGAAACACTTCTCTCTGAAGACATTCAGGGTATGAGATGTACACTGCAATGACAGCTGCCAGCCTGTGTGGCAGACAGGACTCATGATCCCAGCTGCACTGCTGAGAGAGAAAAGGCTCTGAGACCCTTCACTCTTTACTCTGCTTGCCTGAATGCCTCATGGTCTCCACCTCTGTCAGGGAACAACTCTTGCAACGAGGAAAGTCTTGGGCATTGTGGAAAACACCTCCCTGATTCTGCTGGAGCATCCCTTCCCAGCCATGAGGGAAATACTCTGCCTTTCCCCATTGCCTCCCTTGGAGTGCTTTCCAGGAGAATCGATGATTTCAGCTCTGTTAGTCACTGAGCAGAAACTTGAGGCTGATCAGCTCTGCCATTAAACACTGGCAGGGTCAAATGGATCCAGAACTCTTTAAACAGAGTCCTCACCACCATAAGAATTCCGGCCTCTTCTGGTCTTGACTGTATACAAGGTTCCTTTGAGTCATTCAGAATCTGGGGGGAAAGGGGCACAGAAGTGGTTCCTGCCTTAAGGGCGAGTGACGGGAGGCTGTTTCAATTGAAATAGAGGGCGGGGTCTCAGAAGACTGGGGGATGAGAGGGGTTTTGGGGTGAAGAGGTGGGGCAGGGTGTGGCCTCAGAGGAAGAGTGCCATTCTGTCACTGTAGTAAATCCACTCCCTCAAGAGGCTAGGTTGATGGATTGAAGAATTAGGACATTGAAGAATTAGGATTGAAGAATTAGGACATCTCCTCAAAATGCTGAGGGGGAGAAGTTGGGGGTGGATGGACCTCCTCTCAGGAAGAGAGCACAAAGCAAGGAGGAAGCGTAAGGTTGTTGGAAGGGAGGGTGGGTCCGATGAGGGGCCTATAGGAGAGGCAGTTAGATGGGGCATAAAAAGAATATTTAACTTGTGCATGTTTCATATGTTTTCTGGGGCAGTTCGCCCATCCCTACATGTGACACTCACGTTCTCCAGCCTCGCCCAAAGCCAGGTGTGGCCATCCATGCGACAGCCAGGTGTCAATTAAGAGCAGATCCTTGGGTTCTAGTCAGCAGATGGAGGGAATCCAGCTGGAACATTGCCAGGTGTGGAGAAAGCTCGGTGAACTGAGAACTTTATTAAAAGTGTAAGCTATCACTTTCAAGGGTCAAGGTTTTGTCCTGGTCCAGCTTGAAGACCAGGGAAACGTGTGCTCTGGGCTTAGCAGCGCCAGCAGCTGGACAGCCTGAAATAAAGTGGGGTGAATTGTGTTTCTTTGTTTTAGGGAACAACCTCCTTTCTCTGTTGCTGTTCTGGGGGCGGGGGTTGTGTGATATTGTTCTGAATTGTAAGAAATAAAGGAACGTTAGAATGCAACCTTCCAGCAAGAGTATTTTTCTGAAAAATCTGTGTGTATGGTGTGAATGTGGCAGGGAAAGAAGAGGAGTGAGGTGGCCAGCCAGGCTGATGTGCTCACTCATGGTGTTCCCATTGGCCGGGGTAGCACATAAGGTCCCTGTCCTGTCTCTGTGGAGATAGTGGAACATGAGAGGACCAGCACCCTCCATCCAAAAGAGACTATTGAAATAGAGGGCAAAGACTGGGGGATGAGAAGGACAGGTTCCTTCCAACTTCTCATTGCCCTGTTTTTGTCCCCCTCTGTGCGGCTGATACCTGGTCACCTCACCTCATTTTTTTGTATTTGGTGCCTACAAAAGGGTGGAAACGGGGGAGAAGAAGGAAGGTGATGAATGGGAGGGAGATTTCAAAGCAGATTGTGAAGCTTTGTAGTGGTTCGTTTGTCAGCTCTGAGGCCCGGTTAGAATGACACTGAGGTGTCAAACTCCTCTATAGAACCTTAGAAATTTTCCAAACTTTTCCTGGCCACTGTTTAAGCCCAATCATTTTTGCTCTCTCCTCCTGGAGAGAATGAAACAAATGCTGAGAGGAACTTAGCACCTGTGAGTGCCATTGGTTTCCATATGTTTTATGCATCAACAATTTATGTCTGTACTTTAGATAGTTATCGTTAAGGCTGATGTTTGTTATGGGCGGGGGAAGTTAACTTAAGGTTTTCTCCCATCACTACCTGTAAGATTCCTTAGTTTAGATTCACAGGGAAACAAAACAAAACAAAAACATAACCATAAATTCCTGGCACACAGTATTTTCAGGAAAACATCGTGAGTCCTGCGGCATCTTAAGGACTAACACATTCGGCTAAATTCAGTGCCAGAGTGGTAGCCATGTTAGTCTGTTTTTAGCAGAACAGCGAGAGTCCTGTGGCGCCGTATTTTCAGTGTGATTCACTTTATTTCTCATTTTTAAATGGATTTTTAACCTTTTTGTAATGGTTTTGATGCATGAAGTTAGGAAAATTCCTGAAATGCATGTAAAACATTGAAAACAATTGTACACAAATATACAAACAAACGCATCCTTCTGCTAATTGTGTGTTCTGGAATTCCTCTCTGCACTAGGACCTTCGTCTGAAGTCAGTGGGAAGATTTCCATTGACTTCAAAGGGCTTTGGATCAGGAAGTAGAAGTGTGATAGGTATAAATATTCATATTATAACTTCCTTAAGGCAGGGATTTGTCAATTCTATTTCCCTAAGTTGCATCAGGGATTTTTATATACATATAATGATCATTATAATTAACAGATTGCAGCACACGGTTTATAAATGTCACTTGTATGAAAACAAGATTTTGACAGACCAGCATCTCACAGATGCCACTGTCCTATAAACAGAGAGACTCTCGATCTCCTGTCTTTCTTGGAGTCTCTTTTCCTCAGTGACATTAAGTTCCTGGCCAGACATTAGCCATGAAGATACTTTACCTTCTTTTTGCTGTCTTCTTCCTGATGGCGCAAAGTACTGAAGGTAAGATTTTGATTCAATGAAGGGAGAACATAGAAGGACATTTGTGAGACTGTACTAAGATTGTCTAAATCTTTGTATCATAATTCTTTCCAACTCTTCTTTGAAAGAGTTGTAGTGCTTATAGGGTTGGAAGTTGTAGTGCTTATAGGGTTTGAAACAGATCAGGTTTTAGCAGGGGAATAGTCCTGGGATCAGGAAGGGGCCTTTGATGTGCCCATGAAAGTCTGTTCAGATGTGGTTGAACTATGACCTGGAAAAACATTGCCTACATTCAGTCTGGTGTGTTCCCTCTTCTACTCACTACTGTTAATTATTCAGGACATTCATATTTCTTATTATTATGTCTCATTCCCCAATGAGAATATACACAGTCTGGGACTAAAACCTCAGCCTTTAATATGGCAAATTTTCCCAGTGTCATAGCAATACTTTCTCCCAGAAATAATCTGCTATATCTGTATGTTGGGCTTCATTACTGAAGATGCCATTGTGTTGGGCTGGAACAGTTGATGCAGAAATGACAATGCATTATTATTATTAGTAGTAGTAGTAGTAGTAGTAGTAGTAGTATATTAATGAATTATCACCTAGGAGTCCCAGTCAGGAACTCGGACCCCACTGTGTCAGACGCTGTACCAAAAAACAACAAAGATGTAGTTCCTAAACCAAAACTGTAGAAGGCAAGAGAGAAATCACATAAACATAGGTGGAGCTCAAGGAAGCAATGAGACAGTACTATTTAGGTCTTGGCTTTATGTCTGTGGGGAGTGGATACTTTAACGAAAGCACAGCTAAAATCCAGTTTAAAATACTCTAAGCTAAATATCCCAGAGGGTGTGGTGGTGGACATTTGGGCTACGTACTCAAAAGCACCAGCCTGTCTGCCCTATCTAAACCTGGCAACTGGTCATGAAGAAATGGTTTCTGAGTGCTGAGTTGCCACAAGAATGTTTGCACAGAGTCTCCCAGATCGTGAGGCATTCAGACATGAAGGGACTTGTACAAACTCTTCTGTTCCTAAATGTTGCAGCCATCCAACCCAGTGCTGAGCAGGATCAACCCTGCTCAGCCAATCAACATTTATGATGTTGCCTGGTACATCACTGTTAGGAGTCAGAGAGGGTCAGAACCATAGCAGCAACCACTAAGGGGAGTTGGTGATGCAGGCAGCTACCTGCTTTCTATCCCTGATAGGTGTGGGGCTGTGAAGGACACCCATGCTCAGTAATACAGTTACATCAGCTTAATTAACTTGCTCTGTTCTCTTCCTAAGGACAGCCACTGAATGTGCAGAGAACTACAGCCATTTAACTATTATTGAATATCTAGTTCAATGGTGTACAGGAATATAATTGGGTTGATTTGTCAGGGTCTCAATGAATGGGAAATTCATTAAATGAGAAATACCTGTCATACTTCAATCACGACTCTTGTTTCTATTCTGTGCGAATGAAAATTAAGACTTTTTTTTTTGTTTACAGTTGCTAATCGTGGTCTCATTGGCACTTCCATATGTGTAAGTCGTAAGGGTGCATGCTTCCTTTTCCAATGTCCCCTGTATCTGAAGCGTGTTGGATATTGTGGGCTTTTTTGGCCTTGCTGTAAGCTGGTAAGTTAAAAGTCTGCACAAGGGAGACATTGCAATGTGAACAGAAGTATTTGCTTCTCTCCTTTATATATCCAAGCCGGAGTCCTGTGTCTCCTCCTGGGGCCCAAAATTCAAGAAAGGTGATGATAAATTGGAGAGGGATCAGAGAAGAGCCATGATAATGATTAAAGAATTAGAAAGCATAGCTTATAGTGATAGTCTCAAGGAGATCTATCTATTTAGCTTATCAAAGAGAAGGTTAAGCAGTAACTTGATTACAGTCTATGATTATCTACATGCGACTAAATATTTAATAATGGGCTCTTCAATGTAGCAGACAAAAGTAAAACATGAGCCAAAGGCTGGAAGCTGAAGCTAGGAAACTCGGAGTTGAAATAAGGCAGAGATTGTTAATAGGGATGATAATTAACCACTGGGAAAAATGTAGCAAGTATAATGCAGGATTCTACATCACTGTCAATGTTTCAATCAAGACTGGATATTTTTGTAAAAAAAATATGCTTTAGCTATTATTTTGGGTCAACTTTCTGGCCTGTGTTACACAGGAGGCCAGACTAGATGGTCACAATTGTTTCTTCTGGCCTTGGAATCTATGAATCTATGAAAACTATTGTACATAAGAGCAGTTGAAGGGAAGAAAAGTCTAATCAGCCCCCAAGAAAGTGTCTCTAGACCAGAAACTTTTATATTTTCTTTTTGACAGCTTACTTTGCCCCAGATTTGAAAGGTTTTGGGGAAACAAAAGCAACAGCCAAGTTTGATAATGCAAAGTAAGCTGCGCCCTCACAGATTGGAAATGATGATGAATTTCTAGAGTTAAAAAGTATTTTCAAACCAATTCACACAAAAATGGCAGAATATTGAAATCAATGAATGGCCTAGTCCCCACTCCAGGGTCAATCCCGAATGACCCAGTGTGAAAAACTGGAAATGAACAAACTTATTAAGGTGTAGAAATCGCCAGCAACATCAGAGATATGTTACCAAACAGCTGGGTCCAGATCCTGCAAACAGGAAGGCGCCATACTGAGCATAAAATTGCTCCTGTGTGTCTGCAGGATGGAGGCACTCTGAGGCTCCCACGTGTGCCAGCTGCCAAGCCTTCTTGGCCAGCACTCTGTAGTTGAACCGGAGCTCTTCAGAGCTGAAAGAACAGGTGTCGACAGCTTGCACTAAAGAGCAGATTCTAGCGAGAGGTGATGACACAGCTGCCACAATGGGGGATGTGTGACACACACTGACCAGTTGGTGACAGATGCATATCATCAGTAGCACTCGCTCTTCAATGCTACTGAAGAAGCACCAATCCACCTTAAGGATTTATGCTACTTTCATTCCTTAAGGCACCTTGGTACATACTGTGAGCCTTTGCATTTCTCATTTTAGTATTCCAGAGCAATTACACAACTTGGTGATTTTAGCGTTAACATTGCTCAGAATGCTTTTTTAATGGTGTAAACGTGATGGTTCCTATTGTAAAGTTAATTTGGCCACATTGCAGATCTGCAGCCCTTCCTGTCCCTGCTCTTATTAGCTGCTGGATGTACCATAAATTATACAAGATGCCCAGCAGGCTCAAATTAATGTTGCAGCAGGGACAGGTCCCAGAGGAGCAGTGGGGGTAAGAGACTTTCCAGCCACAAAAGCACCAGAGTGTTACCCTGAGGGCAGGGGCTGTGAAGCTGGATGCTACAGGTAAGCATCTGCAGTGCAGCTCTCCTGGCTGGTTCACTTAACGTGTTCAGAGCTCCATGCTAAGAGCAGGCCAAGCTGTAGCATGGAATTGTGCCCATCATATGGTCAGGCTTTGGGCTTATGTGAGCTGGGAGGCAGAACTGGAATTTCCATGCATTCTTGAAGAATAACTTATTGATCAAGTAAATAAGTACTTATTGTTTAATGTTTGTTATAGTCAAAGGTGTGTTTGTTAGAAAACCTGTATGTGGATGTGAGACACGTTGTTCTCCACTTTATGCATTTTGGTTTTATTTTTCTGTATGTAACAGAATTAGTCAAGATTTTTAAAGCTCACTGTTTTTATTAAATTACTCAATGAAATTTCAAATGTCCTTTTAACATTGACGAACATTTTATTGAAAAAAATGTGCGTCATTTTTATATGAGTTCCAATATTTTTGTTGTTGGTTTTTTTTTTTTTTAAATGTCCCTGGCTGATTTATTTTTCTTGTTGTTGCTTTAACTGTGTAGAATGTAATTAGGAAGGATTTTTTTTTAAATGAATTTGAGAATCTGCCTTCTTTACTAGAGAGAATATAGGGTAAAAGGAGGGGCAATCCAGATTGAGAAATCTAGTGTATTTACCTGGCAAGCCAGGTAGGCAGCCAGTTCACGTGTTTAGACATATCTTACTATCTTAATTATAACTCTGTAGCAGCATGTTGAATACAGAAAACGAATCCCCTGTTCTCAGTGAAATTCCTGCCATGTCTTTGATTTGAAAGTAAATGTCATATTTTCCTTGTTTTAACTGATATAAACACAGAATCTAAGAGTTTCTTTTCTTCTTGCAGTAGTACAAGTAACTAATGGCACCAGAGATTGTCAATGCAGGATCTATGGGAATCTGGGAGACAATGCCTTGCTGCTAAAATCATTGGATCTTTTTTGTCTGGGCTGTAAATAATCTTGTAAACTGGAGCAAACCCACAAGGGAGCCCTAGTATTACCCATAATGGCTTGTTATTCTTTTAATAAAAGTAACTGTTTGTAATTGTGTATTGTTAAACAGGTCTATGTGTGTTTTGATTTGTGCGCGTGGGCTGTTTAGCTATTCCTTTTCCATAAAATTCCATTTCTTTTCTCTTCTTGCAATTAGAAATACATTACAAAAGGTTCACTACTGTATGTTAAATCCACCCAGGGGAGTTCCTAGAGCAGGCAACATACATATTTTTGATGTCTCAGTGAGCTCACATGGATCAGTCTTTACCTCTTCCTTACACCTTTTACAAATCCATTTGATGTGTGTTATTGTTAGAGGAGCTGGATCCAGTCACAGTGTGACTGTGTGGTGTGTAATGCACTCCTCGGTGCTCCGTGGCACCTTGACCCTCCCTCTGCTCTTGTCTGCTTTGAAACCTTCCCATCACCAGGTCCCCTTCACTTGTGGCAATGCTTTCAGACAGAGCCAGGTGCAGCAGGTTCTCTTGCAGGAATTAAAAGGACACCACAACTCTTCCAAACATTTCATTGTGCATGTGGGACCTCAAGGAGACGGAGACATTTCCCCAAACAAGCCCACCCAGAGGAGAACAGAGGAAATGAGGCCAGGCTGCTTTAAGGGGTGAGTTCTTAAGGTTAAGGGGCAAAGTGGTGACTTGATTACTCTAGGCAAGTACCTACACAGAGAACAAATAGTTAATAATGGGATCTTCAATCTAGCAGACAAGGATATAACACAATCCAATGGCAGGAAGTTGAAGTTAGACAAATTCAAACTGGAAATAAAACGTCAATTAATGTTGAGGCTAATTAACCAGTGGAACAATTTACCAAGGGTCATGGCGAATTCGCCATCATGGGCAATTTTTAAATCAAGAGTGGATGTTTTTCTGAAAGATTTGCTTTATGAATTATTTGGGGGAAATTCTATGACCTGTATTATACACAGGGCCGTAACCAGGACAGGACGAGTAGGACAGCAGCCTCAGGGGTGGAAAAATGATTAAAATACCCAGTAGGGGACACAAATATACTTGCTCGCCCCAAGTGCTAAAATGCCTAATTATGGCTCTGATTATACGGGAAGCCAGACTAGATAATCACAATGGATCCTTCAGACCTTAGAATCTATTAATCTATGAATCAATTAATCCTGCTTCCCCATTACATCTTAGATATACTGATGCAAAACTGACATAAGAGAGCTCCGAATTGGGGCCATGTTAGTCCACAAAGCAGTTAGAGCAAGTTTGCAAATGGGAAATGTCTCTTTTGTTTCAGTCTCACCTCCTAAAAGCCTTATCGATCCTGCCCCAGGAGTGGTAAGAAATTAACCTCATTAGTTGACACACAGGAAGTTTAGAAGTGTGGGTTCTAAATGGGAAAACACTTCCCAAACTTAATTAGGCAGAGGCTATGTCTCTCCTCCAGGATTGCCTTTGTTGAACTGTCACTGAAGTCAGGCTGTGGTGTGCTGGTTCCTATTACAAGCCTGATATTCTATAGGTAGGAGCAGCTTTCCTCAGCCACCTTGGTCTAAAGGTCAGCACATGGGATTGATAGCCAGGGGTTAAGTAAAAGACACTTTAGAAATGTAGCTAGATTCCCCTTCCCTTAATAAGGAGACCTTAATCTCTTCCTTTCGTAGATGTACAGAACTTCTCAACCCCCATATTGACTGGGGACACTTGGCATTAGGAGAAAATGGTGGGGGGGTTACGAGGAGCAAGGCAGAGGGAAGTGTTTGACGCCTGTCTGAGTGAGTAGGAAGGGTTTGATAGCAGGGGAGGTGAGAGTCCCATGTGGTGCGGACTCAGGAGAGATTTCAGGTCCTGGGTGTGTCAGCTGGAAATCAGACAAGTGATGTCTTCCCTAGGAGCTCATTTTCATTGCTAAAAAACCTGGAATTTTTTACCTTGGGATAATTAATGCATGTGAGCTATCTCAAGGTAAAACACTGTGAACACAAGGCAATATAATTTGACCACAAGGTACCTTTGTCAAGATCAGCTGGTTGTCTTAATTGGGCCTACATATGTACCCCAATTGTGAACTCATAAAGTGAGGGAAAGTTCAGAGTGTTACAATAACCTGTAACAATCAATGTTGATGGGAACAGGTGCAAAAGGGAGACAACCAGAGGCTGAATGAGTTCAAATAAAAAGACCTCCTGAGAAAACTCAAGGATTATGGTAAGATCCTGTCCAGTAAACACAAGAAGCGTGGGACCAGAAATCAAAGAACTGAAATGAGACAAGAGGGAACACAGGGGGAAAATCAAATCGATATCTTAGATGTCTGGGTACTAATGCAAAAAGTATGGGGAATAAACAGGAAGAACTAATAATGCTAGTGAAGAAACACAACTATGACATAGCTGGCATCACAGAGACTTGGTGTGGTAATACACATGACTGGAATTTCAGTATGGAAGGGTACAGCTTGCTCAGGAAGGACAGGCAGGGAAAAAAGGGAGAATGTGTTGCCTTGTATATCAAAGGTTTATACACTCGGACTGAGGTTGAGATGGAAATAGGAGACAGACTTGTTGAAAGTCTCTGGGTAAGAATAAAAGGGGTAAAAAAACCAGGATGATATCATGGTTGGGGTCTACTACAGACAATCGAAGTAGGAAGAAGAAGTGGCTGAGCCTTTTTTAAACTAAAAAAATCATCCAAAGCATAGGATTTGGTGGTGATGGGGGACTTCAGCTACCCAGACATCTGTTGGGAAGAAAACACAGCAGGGCAGAGATTATCGAACAGATTCTTGGAATGCATTGGAGAACATTTTTTATTTCAGAAGGGGGTGAAAGCAACCAGCAGAGAGGCTATTCTAGATTTAATTTTGACAAATAGGGAGGAACTGGTTGAGAATTGGTAAGTGGAGACAGCTTGGGTGAAAGGGATCATGAAATGATAGAGGTCATTATTCTAAGTAATGGTAAGAGACAAAACAACACAATAAAGAGAATGGATTTAAAGGAGACAGACTTTAGCACACTCAGGGAGTTGGTAGGTAACATCCCATGGGAAGCAAGTCTCAGGGGAAAAACAGTTTGAGAGAGTTGGCAGTTTTTCAAAGACACATTATTTAGGGCACAAGAGCAAACTATCCCACTTCGTAGTAAAGACAGGAATCATGGCAAAAAATCACCTTGGCTTAACGAGATGCTTAATGATCTGAAATTCAAAAAAAGAGTCACAAAAAGTGGAAACTAGGTCAAATTACAAAGGATAAATATAAACTAACGACACAAGTATGTATGGACAAAATTAGAAAGGCCAAGGCACAAAATAAACGTAAACTAGAAACATAATGGGTATAACGAAAACATTCTAAAAATACATTAGAAGCAAGAGAAAGACGAAGGACAGGACAGGGTAGGTCTGTTACTGAATGAGAGGAAAAAACAATAACATAAAATGTAGAAATGGCAGAAGTGCTAAAGAGAAGAACAATAGAAACAGCCTTCAACCCCACCTCCACTCAGCTGTGACTCACATGTCCATTTCAGCAACATGATCTCATGCCAACTTGCTTTTATTGAAAGAAAAGTGACAAATGGGTGACACAAGAGATATCTTCTGGAATTATGCCATCTCACAAGGTTCATTACAGCCCAGAAGAATGGTGATTCTGACTTCCATTGAAGCACAATCCAATGATTTGAGAAGTGAGGCATCATCTCCCAGATTTCTGGAGATCCTGCCTACACAGCCAGTCCCGCCTTTGCCTGTTCAAAGAAGAGAGAGAGACTCAGATTTATTGATCTGCATAACAACAGGGATAAAATGACAGCAAGTTTAGTTTAGAATGCAATTTGCTTTTATTTCTCCCTGATCAAATCTGATTTCTATTCCTCTGTCTTATAATCACTTCAAATCTTTCTGTACTTAATAAAGGCGGTGGATGTGATATACCTTGACTTTAGCAAAGCTTTTGATACGGTCTCTCACAGTATTCTTATCAGCAAGTTAAAGAAGTCTGGCTTGGATGAATGGACTATAAAATGGAGAGGGAACTGGCTAGAGCATAGGGCTCAATGAGTAGTGATCAATGGCTCCATGTCTAGCTGGCAGCCGGTCACAAGGGGAGTGCCCCAGGGGTCAGTCCTGGGGCCGGTTTTGTTCAACACCTTCATCAATGATCTGGAGGAAGGGGAGAGTGCACCCTCAGCAAGTTTGCAGATGACACTAAGCTAGGGTGAGTGGTAGATACCCTGGACGGTGGGGATACGATACAGAAGGACCTAAACAAAGGGGAGGATTGGGCCAAAAGAAATCTGGTGAGGTTCAACAAGAACAAGTGCAGAGTCCTGCACCTAGGATGGAAGAATCCCATGCATAGCTACAGACTGGGGACCGACGAGCTAGACAGCAGTTCTGCAGAAAAGGACCTGGGGGTAACAGTGGATAAAAAGCTGGATATAAGCCAGCAGTGTGTTGCCAAGAAGGCTAGTAGCATATTGGGCTGCATTAGTAGGAGCATTGCCAGCAGATCGCGGGAAGTGATCATTCCCCTCTATTCAGCATTGGTGAGGCCGCATTTGGAGTATTGTGTCCAGTTTTGGGCCCCCCACTACAAAAAGGATGTGGACAAGTTGGTGAGAGTCCAGCGGAGGGCAACCAAAATGATTAGGGGGCTGGAGCAGTTGACTTTTGAGGAGAGGCTGAAGGAATTAGTCTTGTTCAGTCTACAGAAAAGAAGAATGAGGGGGGATTTGATAGCAGCCTTTACCTACCTGAAAAGGGGTTCCAGGGAGCATGGAACTAGGCTGTTCTCAGTGGTGGCAGATGACAGAACTAGGAGCAACGGTCTCAAATTGCAGGGGGGTAGGTCTAGGTTGGAGAGTAGGAAAAAGTATTTCACTAGGAGGGTGGTGAAGCACTGGAATGAGATTATTTCGCTGAGGTTAGTCCTGGTTAGTCCTGCTTTGAGCAGAGGGTTGGACTAGATGACCTCCTGAGGTCCCTTCCAACTCTATGATTCTATGATTCTATAAGTATTAAGTTTAGTTTGGAATGCAATTTGCTTTTATTTCTTCCTGATCAAATCTGATGTATAGTTTTCTGTCTTATAATCACTTAAAATCTTTCTCTACTTAATAAATGCATATGTTTGTTTTATCTAAAGCAGTGCATGCCATTTGAGTGTGTTTAGAGACCTCATTTAGAGTGACAGAGCTGGTGCATATCAATTTCTTTAATAGATTGACTTGCAGAGTCCTGTAGGCAGCACTGCACTCTGTAAATCAGCAGTTCCTAGGGTTGAATCTGGTACTGAGGATAGTGGCTGGGGGTCACACCACTGCATAATCCCAAGAGTGGCTGGCCAGAAGCATTCATTCACTGAAACAAGTCCCGTTCGTTTGCAGGAGGCTGTGCATGGGCTGAATGAGGAATGGGTGGGACACACAGCCGGGCAAGTGCAAGACAGGCCCAAGGACTGAGGGGATTGGTGTGACACAGTGATATACCGGTCCAGATTGCAGAGAGGAACATGACAGCATCAAAATAGGTGAACTGGCTACCAATCTGGCTTAATGGGTAAATACCAAATTTCTGAACAGGGGATCTCACCTGGCCTCACCTTTAACTCTCCAGTAAGGAAAACGGGTCCTTTGCTTATTGTAACATTTTTCCTATTCACATTCTGCAAAGTTAAAATAATGAGCACAAAAAATAAATCCAGCTATCTTACATGATAGGAAAAAGAACCAAAACTAATTAAACATTAGAGCTGCCTGGAAAACAACCCACAATTGTAATTGAAATGCATGCCTTTTTCTGGTTTAAAACTGAAAACACTAGTGAAAAATTTACTTGGAATTTGAAATTACATAATAATTAAAACAAAAAAAATACCGCTGCAGAACTACGACACTCACATCCATGTACAGCTATTCTGTCACACAGTTTCATCCAGAGCTGGAACTAAAATGAGAAATACGTATGTAGGCAATAAATAACTAATTCTGAGAGAATGCAGGCACACTGCAATTCTGTCTCAAGACTGACCCTATTCTCGTGGCAGCTGCATGCTAGCGACCATGCCTGCTGACAGCATTGATCTCTGGGCCTGCTCAGTGAGCCATCCAGGAGGCAGTCCTGCAGCTGCTAGCATGGCCGCTCCAGCCTAGGTCCCTGTGCAAAATTCTAAGGCTTTTCTTTTTTGTATACTACAGTATTAAAATTGTAAAATACAGGAGAATCCTGTTGATCTGACCCTCCATTAACCGGCAGCCCAGACTCCAGGGCCAGAAGCAGGCGATCATTCCTGTGGCCAAGAGATGGAGACGAAGCATTGCATTTGCCCATTCTCTGGTTTATCCGGATTTTTGATTATCCCATCTAACCCCAGGTCCCAGTCAGATGGGATAAATGGGTATCTGCTGCAGTTGCCTGTCCGCAGAGTGCAGCTGCTTTGTCTCCAGTTGCTCAATACTGAGATGGAGCAGGCACACACAGGCATGCACTGTGTCCTGAACACTACCTTTGTTCTCTCCAGTGCTTTTCCCCATTCAGAAACGAAACAGCAATGCTCTGGTAACATATACGGGCTGGGGAAAAATTACTCCAAAGTACAAAGAATCTATGGCTGGAATAATTGCCTCGTTGCTGCCCTTCTTGCAGGAATTGTCAGAAAGGTGATGCTGGAGATGGTACCAGGCAGCCAGTCAATATAGTTTGATGGTGGGCACGGGCGTAAGGGGAGCAGCTCAAGCTGAAAGAATCCATGAGCTAAGAGCATGCAACAAAGAAACCACAGTGTATATCAGAGATGCCCTGTCTGTTACACAAATTATGGCTGGAAGCAAATTGCACACATTTAGTGAATTGGCTGCTGAGTACTTGAGGCAATCCTAAAAGGATTTGACAAAGCTAATTCTTTAATCAAAGTTTTAACATATATGAGAAGAGTAACTGCACAAAGACAGCATGGAACAGGATCTAATGTTGAATGCAAGAACTACTATGTGATTGGGGGAAGTCCTGTGCCTCCAAGGAAAAAGTTTCTAAAAGTGGCATCCAACAAGCAATCACTTGTAGAATTCCTCTGTGAATACATGCTTCAAAATGCAACTGAGAGCATAGGAGCACACCCACACAAACAGTTTTTCTTGCTGGAGGTTTTTCCTATGGTGAAGTAGCAAAGTCCAGCACCAGTAGAGGTGTTGAAGAAGCCCCAGACTTGTATAGTACTCTGGCGGAAGCAGACTGA
Organism: Emydura macquarii macquarii; assembly: GCF_026122565.2. Taxonomy (NCBI): domain Eukaryota; kingdom Metazoa; phylum Chordata; order Testudines; family Chelidae; genus Emydura; species Emydura macquarii. The sequence goes on from NW_027133107.1 coordinate 58,416, forward strand.
AAAATGTGTCTACACATTGCATGTGCCAATATGGCTTTGTATCCCTTGGTGTCAAAGCAATCATACTTACTAGGTCATCTGATACAAATGTTTTTATCCTTGCTGCTCACTACTTTCGAAACACGGACACTTAGATAACATGTATTGACCGAGGCACCACAAATGACAAGTTTCCCTTCATACCTGTACATGCAATTTGGGGCACATTCTTTCCTGACTTCAGCAGTACATGCATTAATAGGATGTGACTCTGCATCACCCTTAGTTGGTATTGGGAAAAAACCTGGGTTGAAAGTTGTCAAAACAAAGGAATTTTTCCACTTTGGAGATTGTGAGAAATTAGGAAGAGAGGGACAGACAAGCTTCAATTTCTTCAGCAAGGAATATGGTAGCAGTGCTGTATGATCAGAGCAGGGAAGAGAGAGAGATCCACAGAGACCTGAATTGCTTGAACCTCATTAAAAGGACAAGTCAAGACCTGGTTTGTGTCTGTAACAGTAAGGGTAGCTGCACAATCAGCTGGGCCTGTAGTCAGAACAATCTGCCCTGCACAGAACTGTGCACATGCAGTGAACACTGTGGTAACCCACACACTCTCAACAGAGACCATGATGAGCGAGACAATGATACTAGGAAAAAAAAAGTCACCAGTGCTATTAAATTTCAATGATACCTGCAAACATGTATTATTCGATGCTTTGTTTTGCCCTTTCGATTCTTGGTGTGGGTTTTTTTGAGATCACAAACAAATCCAATTTTGTGTCCTGAAATAATACACGGTCATTAAACAAATAGAAACAAATTCAAATATTTCAACTGGATTATTTTCATATGTTGGTGGTGTCACTGTTAATCCTGGCAATGATTCCGTCTGACAGCTCCACACATCATACCTCATCTTAAAGTAGACATGATAGGCTTTCAGATGATTTATTAGATGCTTGTGTTTAGACAGGGTACTTTTAGGTTCACCAAATCGATGGTGTCTGCCGCTCACTTTTTATTCTTCGGCTGTAAATTCTTTGGTGCAGGAACTGTCTCATTGTTGCACTGTTGTACAGAGCAATGGGTCTGTGGGCCAGGACTGGGCTTCCAAACTCAAAAGTAGTCATAATAATTATAATAATAAATAAATGGCTGAGTCCTAGAAAGACTGGTTTGGCACCGAGCAGGGTACAGCCTGCCAACCCAACCCTATATGGAGATTACGGGGAAATCTGTAATTATTATGAATGGTATGCATAGGACCTCAGAAGAGCTTAGCTGGACTGCTGGCTTCTGGCCTGGTGTGTGGTAGGGAAAAGCAGATGGGGTCTTAGTTTCTGCTGAGAACTGATTTTAGAAATGGCTGTAAAAAGCCTGAGATGGAAAATGTCTTTTTAACAGTTATTTAATCTTAGAATGTTCTGAAGTTATAAAATAGTTATGAGGCCTAGACGCCAGCAGGGATGGAATGCAGAGAAAGACCTTGTAACTTAGATAAGGAAAGTTGGAAAGATAAGGAAAGGATAGCTGATCAGGTTCTGCGATTTTGGTGTGCTCCATGTATTCATCGAGTGGCTAAACAAGTATCTCAAGGTTGTGTTATTTGTCAAAAGTATAACATGGGACGTTACCAACCACAACAACTGGGGGCACGAGAATGGGTCTATGGCCAATTCCAGCGTTTGCAGATAGATTATGTGGACTTGCCTGCTTGTAAGAGTTTTAAACATGTGCTGGTAATAGTATGCGTGTTTTCCAAATGGATTGAAGCTTTTCTGACCAGAAAAGCTGACACAGCAGCTGTTGTAAAAGCATTAGTAAAAGATTTAATTCCATGGTTTGTCTGCCCTTTAGTGGTAGAATCTGATAGAGGAAGTCATTTTGCTAATCAAGTTATGCAGTCTTTAATGAAAGCATTGGGTGTAATTCAAAAATGACATACTCCGTATAGACCTCAGTCATCAGGTATAGTTGAAAGATCTAATGCAAAATTGAAGAATCCACTATCTAAAGTTATGGATGATACCGGATTACATTGGGTGGATGCGTTACCATTAGCTTTAATGCATCTAAGAACTATGCCAATTAGAAAGACAAATTTATCTCCCTATGAAGTTCTTTTTGGGAGACCATTTCAGCTGGGGGGAAGCCTGACACCTGCACACGCCACTCTCATGGGTGGAGATGAGGAGTTGGTTGCATACGTTACAAAAGACACTTACTGCTATTTTTAAGTTTTCTAGAGATGCTCAGAGAATTCCTTTAGATGTGGCCGTGCATGACATCCAGCCGGGAGATTGGGTATTGCTAAAGAAGTTTTCACGCAAGAATTGCTTAGAACCAAGGTGGGATGGTCCTTACCAGGTGCTGTTAACAACGTACACTGCTGCAAAGCTACAGGGAAAAGAAGCCTGGTACCACTGCACCCATCTAAAGACAGTACAATCACCTGATGCTAATCCTTAGAAGGAGAAGATTTCCAAGTGCAACGAGGGAGCTTCGCTGGACCGAGGTCCCAGAAGCAGACGTGGAAGGGTGAAGAACCACGGGTAATCCCCTTGTGGTTGCTCTGAGGCAGACGTGGAAAGGTGAAGAACCATGGGCAATCCCCTTGTGGTTGCTCTGAAGTAGACGGTCGACGGAGTCAAGAGTGCACCAGGAAAGAAATGCTAATGGACTTTATTATTTTTATAATATTTTAATCACTTTGTTGATTATTTTGTGGTGTGTTTGTTATATATAGGGGATAAATTGTTTTAGAATTAGTGTAACAGATGGATTTGTTATTTTTGATGATGTTTTTAATTAATTTAAACATGGACAATGCAGATTTTAAAGCCAATTCATTTGATCCGTTGATAAAGAATTTAACTGCATCTTGGGAGGTTAAAGATTGTTGGGTGTGCTCTTTTATGGCAACCCGTCATTGGGAAGGACTACCCTTAATACCTATTCCTGTGCCAGTTAATGAATGGGAAAGTTTGGCCTGGACTAATCCCATGGGAAGAGTAATAGGGAAAGAACACTGGTTGGGAATGAGGATTGATCCCAGAGACTTAATTCTCTCGGGAAGGAAACCAGCAGCACCAAAATGTGTGCAATGGACACAACCCGTACCGGTAACAGAATCAGACAAACCCTGGCTAAATGTTTCCTGTGAAGTAAGGAATGTAGGGAAATATTCAAAATGCAAATACATTGTCCATCTACCTAGAGTGGAAGGGGGAAAAATCAGTAAAACTTTGATACAGAAACGAGGATCAAATGCCACTAAATTGAATGAGAAGAGAGTTTATAATTGTACGCTAGATGCCACCTGAGGAATTAAGTGTAACAACACCCACAAATGGTGGATGAAGCTAGAGAATATGAATATCTATAAAAATGACCAGTTTAGAGAAGAGGTTTGGAAAATTCAAAAGGCTACTACCATCAATCAATATGTAAATGATACCTGGTTTGAAGGGGCTAACATCATGTTACATGTGCTAAGTGTATGGTGGGCATGTGGAAATTGGGTGGGAAAAACTTTACCGCCAAGGTGGAAAGGAAGCTGTACTCTAGTATATCTCTGGCCTGGAGGTGTGCGTCCAGTTCCTCTACATGAGGTTGTGAATATTCACCGACCTAAAAGAAGTTTTAGGCCCACCCTGGATGCTCACCATTATAATCCATTAACTGAACACTCTTCAGCATTCTGGAGAGGATGGAGAATGTTTTTGCCCTGGCGAGGGTGGGTGATTTGGAGTATGATTTGGAGTATGATTTGGA
>NW_027133108.1:0-63115 GCF_026122565.2 Emydura macquarii macquarii
TTGCCATTTCTTCTCAGGTCTTATTCTTTAGGGACACTGCTCAGAAATATTTAGACAAAATCTCTGTCACTGTTAAAATATATTTACAACCATCATTATGGTTAAAGTAGGTAGTCAAGGAGGCTGACTCTGCTTTCTCCCATCTTCTGATGCTGGCCACAGACCATCAGCAACTGCACCACATTCTAGTCTGCAGGTGGCCTGCAGTGACAGCGTGCCAGAAAGCGGAGAGCAGACCAGCCGGGTGTCCTTGGTGGTCAGCAGGCCACACGTAGTCATGACCTGCCCTGTGTTTTGCCCCACTCTCTGTTGCTTTGTGGCTTTTAAGCCTTCCCTTAGGTCTGTGAGCTCCAGCCACTCCTGCTCTGGGTGCTCAGGGGAGGAAAGGTGTGCTGGGATGCAGCTTGGGACTCTTGCTTCCTCCGGCCTTCCCCTGACTATTAAGTCTAGCCCTTGCACTCCTTCCTTTAAACACCATGTAGAGAAGAGGAAACAAAAGTGTGGCAGCAAGTGAAAGGGCCAAAGCCTGCGGGAATCAGTTGAAGCAGTGAGAAACATAACCATCTGGTGAACCCACAGGCCTGAAGGAATCTCTAGCCACACTGTCATGTTCTGAGGATACAACCTATTGTGGCCAACCACTCAAGAGAGCTGGACCAAATACCTGGCTGCTGAGGGCCTGAATCACCCAGCAGGAGGTAAAAGACACACATTTGCACAACCAGGGACATTTGGCAGCATGAGCACCAGGGCTTTGTCATACACCAAAGCAGCACCACAAGATCTCACAAAGTGTGAAGGGAAAAGAAGATGGGGTCTCTGTTTCTGCTGAGAACTGATTTTTAGAAATGGCTGCAAAAGCCTGAGATTGATAGTGCCTTTCTAGCAGAAGTTTAAATCTTAGAATGTTAAGGGTTAACAAGATAGTTATGGAACCTAGATGCCAGCAGGGATGGAATGCAGAGAAAGACCCTGTAACTTGGATAAGGAAAGTTGAAAATACTGAGCTAAGAAAATTCCTAGATAAGTAGTTTTTTTAATATGTATGACCATGGAAATTGTGACGTATAAAGACTTGTTTGTGTGAGGCTATATAAGCTGTTAACATAAAATTCTAAGTTGTCGCCCCTTATATTTGAAGGGACCACCTTCTTTACGTAAAGAATAAACTCTGACTTTGCTAATCTGTTGTTTGGCTTATGCTGGACTATCCGCTGGGCAATGGACTTGTAAGTAAGGACCCCTGCGTTTGGGTTCTTCCACAAAAGACTTGAGCTCAGATTGCAGGATTCAGAGTCCTGAGTGCTGACCATTACACCATGGGACGGGTTAAAATCATTGTATTGTGTGTGTGCCCCGAGTCCATGTTGAGAAAGGAGTAAGTAACCAATTTATATGTGATAAATGAAGAAATCTACTGAAGGCTGTTAATTGTGCTTCAAAGTTTTGTAACCAATTATTTTTGTAGTTGTTTCTTGTTATTTCTGTAGTAGATAAGGGAAGTTGTTAGTTTTGAGATAAGAAAGTATGAGTTATGAGCCACATGGGGCAGAAAACTCAAAGGCAGCAAAGAACCCTGGCCTGACCGAAAATGACTGATTAAACTTGAAATAAGGGGAACTTGTGAACCCAGCAGTTCTGGGCCCATATTTGGCAACTTTTAATTGGCAAATTACACCTGATCAAGGATAAACTCCTGGTCTAGGAATTCCTCAAGGAGGGACCGACAAAGTGACGTAGAAAATGCCCATAATTGGTTTGGCGGACGTATAGGCTGGAGTGGAGATAAAAGGGTTGTCAGACAAAGCAAAAATTAGAGAGCCTTGTCGTGAGGACCACCGAGCCTCCCCAAGGGGTACACCTGAATCGTGCCTCCAAGAGGGTCTGATCAGCCGTCCTGCCTCTCTCCAGCCCATTGTAATTGGGCTGATAACCCGTTGGGACTTGTCCTGAGGATGATAACCTGGGTGTGAATACGATAGAGGTTCCACCTGGATGAAAAAATAGAGCTCTAAATAAAAAGACCAGGTCATAAAACATTTGTTGTTTTGCTGCAGCTGAGTTCATTTCTGTATGTGGTGAGTAGTGAATGTGAATGTAAAATTAGCAATAATTCTATTCGTATTCCAGGAGTGATTGTGATTGTAATTGTTGGAATATTTGTTTTTTGTACTTGTTTTGTAATTGTTAGTTGTTTTTTTAGTTTTATATGTGTTTTGAAAGTTTGTAAGAGAATAAGGGAACAAGATTTCTGGTAAAATAAATTGCTTAAGTTACTAGTTGTTATATTAGTAAGTTTTGTGTTTAGAATTTAATCATTGTATTCAATTTTTGTTGTTTATAATTATATCAAAAAAATGAATCAGTAAAAGAAAGATTTAATTTAAGTAGTTGTAGCAAGTTAATAAATAAAGACTATTAAATGGTTAAGAATCTGAGTAAGTTAGCCAAATTTTTCTGGGAAGTTTGCTAAGTTTTTTAAGCTTTCTTTTTCAAGCCTCACACTCTGTCTTAAAAGGGAATATAAATGAGCTGCCTTAGTGTCTTAAAGCACTCTTCAAACTGCTCCCGTAATTTAGGAGGCCGTTTATCCCTGGTAATTTTGATAACCTTAGCAAAACATGGCACTTAGGCACGACACCTGGATGTTTCTCCTCTTTTCACTAGCTGGGTTAAATCTTCTTGGGAGAAATCTTCTTGCCGACTCCCAGAAGCAGCATATTGAGTGGGAATGGTAAGAGGGCAAGCCATGGGGCTGGCCCTGCTTTCCTACCGTTTTCTGATGCTGGCAGCAGAGCCTCAGCACCCGTCCCACATTCTGGTCTGCAGGTGGCCTTCAGGGAAATTTGGTGACCCAAGAGATGGGGAGCAGACTGGCCTGGTGTCTTTGTCGTGGTACTTAGGCCACGCATAGGCATGGCCTTCCCTGCCTTTTGCCTCACCCTCCTTTGCTTTCTAGCTTTTATGTCTTCCCGTGGAGATGTCAACTCCAGCCACTCTTGCGGTAGGTCCTCATAGGAGGGAAGGTGGGCTGGGCTGCAGCCTCGGACTCTTGCTCCCTCCGGCCTTCCCCTGACAATAAAGTCTGTCCCTTCTCCTCTGTGCAGAAAAAGTCACATACAGCTGAAGACTCTGCTCTGCTCTGAACATGTACTGAATTAGATGTTTTCCTTGAACTCTACTGTGGAATGCTGTGCCTAAAAATCAATATTTCGAGCCATAGGTGTCATCACATATATTGTATATGCATGATATGAGGAAGGAGACAAAGTTAATAGCTGTGGTGCTTATGGCCCATCTCATGCATTGGTCTCCCCTCAGGCAGGCATTTGTGGGAGTTATGGGCACTGAATCTCCTACCCCCTGAAGCCTGGACCTCTACTGGTGAACAGTGTGGGCAACCTAACATCGTTTGGACCAAACTGATCAAATCTAACACAGTAAATTATAGCAGAATACCTGCACACTCTGTCAGAAGAGATTGCTATCTTGGTGGCAGAGTGACCAGCCCACAACAATGAGAAAAACAGGGAATGAAGTAAAGGGACTAGTAGGGGTGAGGGCTAATTGAGGAGCCTGTTCTCCTTGATAAATAGGTGGGTGGGAAAAGGCCCATGCCGATGAGAAGGGATGGGTCTATGAGGAAATCGGGATCAGCCCCAAACAAACAGCAACCATATAGTCTGCAGACAACAGATAAAGCTATTATAAATAAAATGCTGGGAGCCCACTGGGGCATTGTGGCAGGAGTAAGGGGAGAAGTATGTACAGGCACCAGGGATTCCGATCCCTGGGACAATACTTGGAATGGTGATATGTGGGCTGATGGTGTCATTTTGCAATATAAGCAAGTGATTTAAGGAAAGAGAGTGAGGAGCTATGACTACAGGACATTAAAGAGTTAAACGCAGTGGAAATGTTGAAGAGGGAAAGTATTACAGGAGAAAGTTGTTTATTTCTTTTTGTCACTATTTTGAAGGAAAAAGGACCCTTTTCCCAAAGGAGTGGTCTGTAAATAATCAATTGTAAATAACTACTATAGGCAGAGAGACAATCTAATTTAAATCATTTGTATATGGACACATTTTATCAAAATCACTAAAAAAACATGAGTTTTCTTTGGAACTTAAGTGCCTCCAAATGCATAAAAGGGAATGTAATCTGTGAATAGCTGTGTAAAAATAATTAAAACAGGAGTCATTTAAGTTCAGCATCAATGTGGACACAAGAACAAATGGATATAAACTGGCCATCAGGAAGTTTAGACTTGAAATTAAACGAAGGTTGAAGACTAACCATCAGGGTAGTGAAGTTCTGGAGCAGGCTGAAAAGGAGAGCAGTGAGGGTAAGAAACCTAGGTGGCTTCAAGAGTGAGCTTGATAAGTTTATGGAAGGGATGGTATGATAGGACAGCGTAATTTGGCAATTGACTGATCTTCAGTTATTAGCGATATATATGCCCAATGGCGTGTGAAGGGAAGCTAGTTGCAGTGGGTTCTGAGTTACTACAGAGAATCCTTTCTGGGTGTCTGGCTGGTGAGTCTTGCCCACATGCTCAGGGTCTAGCTGATCACCATATTTGGGGTCGGGAATGAATATTTCCCTAGGGCAGATTGGCATGGGCCGTGTGGGTTTTTCACCTTCCTCTGCACCATGGGTCACTTGCTGGTGGATTCTCTGTCCCTTCAAGTCTTTAAATCATTATTTCAGGACTTCAATAACACAGTCGTAGGTTAGGGGTCTATTACAGGAATGGTTGGGGGAAGTTCTTTGGCTTGCGTTGTGCAGGAGGTCAGCCTAGATGATCATAATGGTCCCCTCTGACCTTATAGTCTATGAGAGTGCAAAGGATTTTGAGAAAAAGAGAATCTGTGTCTGTGTGTGTTTGTGTGTGTGAGTAAATATATTCTTTTAATATTGTAGGAGAGTAAAGAGTTAAAAGCTGGACAAGTGGTCAGGCCTAAGTTACAGGGAATGGGGTCATGGCACAGGCAAATCTTGTTTCTGCTAATTGGTGTGAATTCTAGTTAGAGTCTGTTATCTCTCTTCTTTTCCTCCCTTCCTGGCCATCTGTGCTGGGAATGAGGCTAATAAAAATAACTATTGCTATTTCTGTGCCAGGCCTTTTGGTGGGAGGAAAGCATTATCTTCCTTCTCCCCCTGGCATACCTTTATTTCAAAGAATGTTAGTGTAAAATTTATACGTTTTAAGGCGATGTGCATGACCTCTGTATGGTAATCCTGTAAACAACAAACAGGGGCGGGTATAATTATATTCATTATGTAGTTGTTAATATTCATTTTATAGGTGTCAATGTAACCAAATAAGGGTCTATGGGGAGTTGCTGGAAATGTATACATTTACATACTGTTATGCATAAAATAATTGTAAAGTAACCCCCTTGTTGCTCGCTTCCCTGGATGGTCCCCAAAATCACTGGCACAGAAAACCACAGTTGAGGTTACAGAGAGTTTCTAAGGTACTCTTTTCACACCAGCGTCCAAGATTGTATAGGGCTTAGTACTCTGTGTCCTGGTCTCAGTAACAGCTCGACTCTGAGTCATGGCAGTCTTTTCATCAGCTCCAGACTTGTCATTTGGCGCTTTTGAAGTTTTTGCCACAAGGGGAGCTTTGTCTCTTGTGAAGAAGCGCTTAAAGGTTCACCCAGGATGGGCTTTTTTTGCTTCTCTGTTAGCAGTCTTTTCATTTTCTCTAGGCTTGTGTTTGGGTTCTTTCCATCACTCCTTTCCAAAGAAGTTTTTTCCTTAACAAACAATTACTTGGATTGACGACAGATGTGTATTCCGTTTCCTAGAAAAACATCAGAAAAGGAATGCAGCAAGGTACCACTGGGACTTGAACCCAGGATCGTCTGTTTATTAGACTGACGCATTAGCCAACTTTGCCCTGCTGTGAAAGCCTGCTGCAACTGCTCCACTTAATGATCCCAGGAATCACTGGCCAATTCCAATTCAGAGACATTTTATATTTCCTGCAAGACCAGCGGATATTGAGCTGGCTGGCTCATTGTGCACAGAAAGACACAACTGAGCTGACAAAGGGATTCTAAGCTGCTCTTCTCACACAGGCAGCCATGTTACTATGGTGGTTAGTACTCTGCGTTGCGGTCACAGCAGTCTTGGGTCATCTCTGAGTCACAGCGACCTTTTAATCAGCTCCAGAATTGTTTGCCACTTTCCAAGATTAAGGGGCAAGGAGAGCTCTCCCTGTCGTGAAGAAGCGCTTACAGGATTACCCGAGGAGGGTTTTCTCACACAGGTGGCTATGTTACTATAGTGGTTAGTGTAGGAGAGTAAAGAGTTAAAAGCTGGACAAGTGGTCAGGCCTAAGCTACAGGGAATGGGGTCATGGCACAGGCAAACCTTGCTTCTGATACTTGGTGTGAATTCTAGCTAGAGTCTGTTATCTCTCTTCTTTCCCTCCCTTCCTAGCCATCTGCACAAAGAATGAGGCTAACAAATAACTATTCTCCCTCCTGCTCAAGGCCTTTGGTGGGAATACTGCATTATCTTCTTTCCCTCCCTTGCACACAGTATATTTTATAGAATGTTAGTAAGTTTCAAGGTGTTGTGCCTGCGCTCTGTGCAATAATCCTGTAAACAACAAACAGGGGCGGGTATAATTATATTCATCATGTAGTTATCAATATTCATTTTATAGGTGTCAGTGTAACCAAATAAGGGTCTATGGGGAGTTGCTTGAAATGTATACAGTTACATACTGTTATGGATGAAAGGATTGTAAAGAAACCCTTTCGTTGCTCACTCGCGGTGTGGAGGTGGAACGGGCAGGCAATAAAGGGTTCCGTCTCCCCAATCCACCCCCGGGACAACCTGTTTGGTTATTTCTAACATCTGACGTCACAAACAGGATCCCAGGGGAGAGAAGTGCCTGATCACCACTCCTTGCCATGGATATGGGTATGTTGGATGGGCCCTTTATAGTAACCACAGTTAGGGAATATATTAAGTTGGTAGGGAAGTTTGGGGGGCCATATGGGGTGTCTCCCGGGGGACGTCAGGACTGGCCAGCCATCCAGGTGTGGGTGGAAGCCTTCCTCACGTCCAGGTTTTCCCTGGATAAGGAAAAGGCTATTTTGGTACATGCTCTCTGGGAGAGCTTGTCTGGGTTATGGGAAGTTACAAATCTCAGAAGCCCGGTTAAAATCTTGCAACAAATCACGGAGGAGCAGTGCACAGTTAATCATCACAGTGTGCTTGCGGTTAGAATGGCTGAGAACCACATAGAGGATTTTAACTGTGTTAAGTCAGAGAACCTGGCCCTGAAGGGTCAAGAAGATGCCTTAAAGCAAACTTCTGTTACCCCGTCCCCTCTTTATCCTCCCCTTCCGTCTAGTCCCTGTGCCTCCCCGGCCTATGAGGATAAACTCAATCATAATAACCCTGTTTGTCATATCGTGACTGTTCCCAATATGCCCCCCGCCCCAATGCGGATCTTTTCCGCTGGTCTGGTATCCAAATTCCCATTGGTCCCCAATCGGATGGAGAAGAGGGCCCCACGATCCATCAAAATGGGGACAGCCAGTCTCATCTGAAGGAGCTAGTAAATCAGCAAAAAATGTTAGCAGAAAAATCCTGGAGCATAGCCTTGGAACGGCTGGCAAGGATTGCTGACACCCCCAGTTTTACTCCGGTGGCTGTGGCAGCAACTCCCACTCTTCTCTCTGAGCCAGGATAAAGGCTTCACGGTGTGAGGTTTCCAAGGAGTCCTGCTTCCAAGGGGCCATACTGATTTCTGTTGCGTTTTGTACCTTTTTTTGGCTTAGGGTTTTCTTCTTCCTAAGTCTTTCTCTGCATTTTCTTTCTTCCCTCCCTTTTTTCCCTGTTTCTTCTCCTCCCTCCCCATTCCTCTCTCTCTCTGCTTTTTCTTTCTCCCCTCTATCTTTTTTCCCTGCTTCTTCTCCGCCCTCCCTTTCCTGTCACTTTTTCTTCTTGTTTGAGAGCTAAGGGTTAAAGCCGCAGTTGGAACGTTAAGGAATATTGGTGCAGTTAGTCTGTGCTTTAAAATGATTTCACAGAACTAATTGGTTGCTTTTCACCCCACCCCCCTTGAACTTTTGTTTTCCTGAAATTTTAATGGAGGGAATTTTGAATACACTTTGGAAGTAAAGCGTTTTTAATAAAGCACAGACTAATGTAGCTGTGTTGCAAAGATTGTACTTGGTGGCTCAGGTTTTACAAGCACAATACGCCACCTTAAGAATGCAACTCAGTAAAAACAGTTGCTAATAAACACAGTAAAAAAATGAAAAGATAGCTTTTGTAAAAGTTAATACTACAAAAGTTAAAAAAAACAATTAAATAGTTGGAAGTTGTGGAATTGTTAAAAAGTAATAGTTGTGGAAATGGTATAAGAGTAATAGTGTTATAAAATTATTTTGGTTGAATAATATTCAATATAGTAAATGTATGTATAATTTGGTACAGTCACATTGTGTGGAAATCTAATAGTTAAATAAATTACACAAAGGAGTCATGTAGTGGCTACTACTATGTTTTTGTCCCCAGGAGCCTTTACAGCGATTCTGAAGAGAAATGGGCCCTTTTCCTGAAGGAATCATCTGTAAACAATTAATTGTAAACAACTGCTGTGGGCAGCAGGCAAAGGAACTATATAATTTAAATCATTTAATTATTGAACAATTAGTCAAAACTACAAAAGGGAATAAGGGGTTTCCATTTAAAATTGACTGTCTCTGAATGTACAAGACGGGAATCTGGGTCTAGGTGTGTAAAAAAAAATTAAAGTAGTGTAAGGGATGTTAAGCAAACACGGACAGCTAGTGTTGCTTGGCTTTGTTATTAAGTATTTAATTTTTTTTAAATACCTCAATAACAAAAAAACATAATTTTGGCAGGGGATTCTCAAAGTGCTATGCTAGTACCGGCATGGTTCAAAGAGGCTTCCTCGGGCCACTGTGTCCACAGTACCTAGGCAGTGGGTCCCCATTTAACTATTAACATTGTGGGGAGCATTGACTGCAGATCAAGGGAAGTGATTATTCCCCTCTATTCGGCATTGTTGAGGCTGCATTTGGAGTATTGTGTCCAGTTTTGCAACCCCCCTACTAAAAGGATGTGGACAAGTTGGAGAGAGCCCAGCGGAGGGCAACAAAAATGATTAGGGGGCTGGAGCTCAAGACTTGTGAGGAGAGACTGAGGGAAGTAGGCTTGTTTAGTCTGCAGAAGAGAAGAATGAGGGGGGATTTGATAGCAGCTTTGAACTACCTGAAAGGGGGTTCCAGGGAGGATGGAGCTAGGCGGGTCTCAACGGTAGTAGGTGACAGAACAAGGAGCAATGGTCTCAGGTTGCAGTGGGGGAGGTCTAGGTTGGATATCAGGAAAAGGTTTTTCACTAGGAGGGTGGTGAAGCACTGGAATGGGTTACCTAGGTAAGTGGTGGAATCTCCATCTTTAGAGGCTTTTAAGCTGAAGCTTGACAAGCCCTGGCTGGGATGATTTAGCTGAGGTTAGTCCTGCTTAGAGCAGGGGGTTGGACTAAATGACCTCCTGAGGTCCCTTCCAACTCTAATATTCTATGATTCTATGATTCTGAATGAAAACAGCCTCAAAACATATAACGGGAGACATTGTGAACTGTGTGTCTTGCGCCGTATTGAACAAAATAGGAGCGCACACGGAACAGGAAGGTTCTGGTCTAGTGATGATGAGCAGAAAAAGAGCAGCGTCATGCCAACCATTTACAAGGCCTCCTATTCCCTTTAAAAAAAAACTACCAGAAGACACCTAACCATAAACCTAAAAGGCAGCCTAAGAAGAGGAAGCTGAGCACCGCCCATGATAAAAGGCATATATTTTAAAATGACTTTCATTTACTGTGGTTCTGAAGAATGTGCCAAATCAAAACTGCATCTATTTCAGATAGCCCTACGGAAACCAGCATGGATAATAGCTTTTACGTCAAGGAGCCTCCTTTGGATGCTTTAACAGTGAATGTCCTTCTAGAATTTTTTCTTTTGGGACATGGAGATCATTACTTAGACCTTAAGAACATGCTGTTGTTCATGTGCTGCAAGGTTGTGAAAGAAGGCAGGTCAGACATTACCAATGACACCAAAGTTGCCCTAACAAACTACCTCCTCACCACCAGCTGCACATCTCTCTAGGCAACCGTCTTATCAGTTAGAGCAAAAATTTTTACCCTTAGAGAGCCTTGGTAGAGCTGATTCTGAACTACAGCCATGACATCCTCACTAACGCAGCTTTCCTCAGGGGGGCTTAAAAAAGACTCAGTGGGGACCCAAGTGAGCAACATTTTGGATGGCGCGGGTAACAGTAGGTTTATGCATCAGGCAAAACTAATGGCCGGTAGCAGGTAGTTGGATATACTGGTGCCTCTACACAGCAACCTTTTTTTCCCAAGAAAAGCTGCAGCTGAACAGAGTTGACTTGAAAATTAAACTCACACGTAGCAAAAATACTTTTTGCCTCTGGAGTGGGAACGGCAACAAGAATTTTAAAGAGCACATTATTTCAACTTCCTTGTTTGTAAGGCAGGTGAAAGTGACATTGCGGGTCCATTTGGTCCAGACAGAAGCTCTAATGACTGCCAGCGCTAAGTGCTCCGTAGACAGGGTGGGCATAATGCTATTCAGTATTCTGGCTGGCAGTCGTGTCAGTAACCAGGAAAATCTCTTTTTTGGACAGTTACACAAACAACTCATTATCAGTTTTAGAGATAACAACACCTTCAGCGTCAATTACGCTAAAATCCCTTTCAACTTTTAACATTATGACATTGATTTTGTGGCCTTATATGTGGAGGGTGATCAGTGCCAGTTAAACCTCTACCATCTAATTTTGAGAATGGGAACTGTGTGAAGGAGTACGTGCAGCTCGTTCAGGCAACTGGGAAATACGTAAAAGACCGAGCTCTCTTGATTGACCATGGTGAATCTACCCAGGCTTACATGCCTTTAATCTGACCCTGGACCAGGAATGCGTCAATCATTATTCTCTGATTAAAACTGGAAACCTAAGTATGGAGCTGTCATTTGCAAGAGCGCTGTCCACCATGGTCCACGTGATAGTGTGTGGGGGTTTTCATAATGTACTGGAGGTGAACCATAGAAGGCATATCCTGTTGACTGTATGTGATTATGTACACTATGCAGTTGAGGCGCCTATAAACAAAGAAGGCTTCTTTTTATGATGTTTTTCCTAGAGACATGCTCCCGAAGGGCCTTGTGTCCAGAAGACCTCCCAGTCCTATTGTTAACCTGGACACAGGTAAATTACCCAGGGAATGCTGACTGGTCATTTACTTACCAAAACAAGGGCCAGGCATGTTCTTTCACTCCCGCAGATTTCCCACCGACAGTAACATTTCTCCTAAATCTTTTAGCCTTGGCAGTCTATAGACCTCTTTTTCGACATTCAAAAATTTCTTATTGGTAACATGTCCTGCAATGGACGTAGGCACATTCGGCTCTTGAAAGGCTTTCATAAAAACATTCCACCCTTTAGAATTCCTCGTTAGTGAAAGAAGAAGAGCCGGTAACCCCCCTGACTAAACTGAGCATGTGAAACCACACAAGCGCTACGTCCGGTAAACAAAGCTTCCTTTATTTTCCCAAGAAGATACATCTTTACGCTGTCTGAGTTTCTATATCAAGAATTCAGCTTTTATTTTATAGAGAGGACTTACTCCCTCCAATACCTCCTGAGCGACAAAGTCCGATGAACCCTCTTCGGCTTCAGGCTTGCGCATTTGCTCTTGCTCTTCCTCTGGGAGAAAGAGACTTATGTGAGTCTTTTCCACTTCACCCTGCTTTGCCAGTACCAGGAATCTCTATAGGACCCTCACATAAAGTTCAGCCTTTTCACAGTCAGATAAAGCAGATCTTTAAAGAATGTCTTTCATTTCTGAATCTAATTGTCAAGTAGTTGTGGTTCTGATATTTTCTTTGCCACTAGAGGATCGTTTCATTTGTTCTAGCTGATGGCTAGGAATGAGGTACAATTTTTCAGCGTGTTCCATTAGCTGTTATTTAAAAGGTCTGAAGCATGGGGAATACAATGCTCAACAAAGGATCGATAAAGCCCCCTGCCTGTTTTACAAGCAGTGTATTTCTTTTGAGGGGGAACCTTTTATTGCTTAGTTTTCTAATACTTTCTCATTTTCTTTTTAGCATGCTTACTTGTCGGGATTTTAGGGGAACATTTGAGCACTATTTCTGAGATGACCACTACCAGGTCATCAGAAGGCAAGCAGAGAATAGCTTTCCTTTGCTGTGGTCTGGCTTTGGTGAGGAGTTTTAAAGGAGACAGGTTTCTTTGCACAGAACTAGACATGCTTGTTACAGGTATTTTCTTTTTTTTTAAATGCCAGGGTTAATAAAAAGAATTGTGTTTTACCACGGTACATTTGACGCGCCAAGGTGGTCACTTGCAATTTATCTCGGGGGGTGTGGGAGGGCAAGGCTAAAGAGACCCATGTACTTAGTATTTAAATTAATGGTTCAGCTTTTTTTCCCCCGACAAAACACATTTTCCACAATGTATATAACACTCAAGTGTCTGTAAGTGTATGTATTTTGTAAAGGCTTTTGAAAAGGGGTGAGCAAACTGAACATAGCTCTGCATAATAATCAGTGTCTATACGGTAAGATTTTAAAGTCTGCCTCTGAGTCACGGCAGTCTTTTCATCAGCTCCAGACTTGTCATTTGGCACTTTTGAATTTTTTTCCGCAAGGGAAGCTTTGTCTCTCGTGAAGAAGCCCTTAAAGGCTTACCCACAATGGGGTTGTTTTTGCTGTTATGTTAACAGTCTTTTTGTTTCCTGCAGGCTTGTGATTTGGTTCTTTGCAACGAAGTCTTTTCCTTAACAAACAATTACTTGGATTGACAACAAAGGTGTGTTCTGTGTCTGAGAAAGTCATGAGCAGAAGACTGCAGAAAGGCACCAAAGGGACTTGAACCCAGGACCTTCTGTTTACTAGACAGATGCATTAACCAACTTTGCACTGATGTCTTGTTGTGAAAGCCTGCTGCAACTGCTCCACTTAATGATCCAAGGAATCACCGGCCAATTCCAATTCAGAGACATTTTATATTTCCTGCAAGACCAGAAGATATTGAGCTGGCTGGCTCATTGTGCACAGAAAGACACAACTGAGCTGACAAAGGGATTCTAAGCTGCTCTTCTCACACAGGCAGCCATGTTACTATGGTGGTTAGTACTCTGCGTTGCGGTCACAGCAGTCTTGGGTCATCTCTGAGTCACAGCGACCTTTTAATCAGCTCCAGAATTGTTTGCCACTTTCCAAGATTAAGGAGCAAGGAGGGCTCTCCCGTCGTGAAGAAGCGCTTACACTCAGGATTACCCGAGGAGGGTTTTCTCACACAGGTGGCTATGTTACTATAGTGGTTAGTGTAGGAGAGTAAAGAGTTAAAAGCTGGACAAGTGGTCAGGCCTAAGCTACAGGGAATGGGGTCATGGCACAGGCAAACCTTGCTTCTGTTACTTGGTGTGAATTCTAGCTAGAGTCTGTTATCTCTCTTCTTTCCCTCCCTTCCTAGCCATCTGCACAAAGAATGAGGCTAACAAATAACTATTCTCCCTCCTGCTCAAGGCCTTTGGTGGGAATACTGCATTATCTTCTTTCCCTCCCTTGCACACAGTATATTTTATAGAATGTTAGTAAGTTTCAAGGTGATGTGCCTGCGCTCTGTGCAATAATCCTGTAAAGAACAAATAGGGGCGGGTATAATTATATTCATCATGTAGTTATCAATATTCATTTTATAGGTGTCAGTGTAACCAAATAAGGGTCTATGGGGAGTTGCTGGAAGTGTATACAGTTACATACTGTTATGGATGAAAGGATTGTAAAGAAACCCTTTCGTCGCTCACTCGCAGTGTGGACGTGGAACGGGCAGGCAATAAAGGTTTCCGTCTCCCCAATCCACCCCCGGAACAACCTGTTTGGTTATTTCTAACATCTGACGTCAGAAACAGAATCCCAGGGGAGAGAAGTGCCTCCCGGGGGACATCAGGACTGGCCAGCCATCCAGGTGTGGGTGGAAGCCTTCCTCACGTCCAGGTTTTCCCTGGATAAGGAAAAGGCTATATTGCTCAAAGCTCTCTCCAAGATCTTGTCTGGGTTATGGGATAGTTACAAGTCTTAGAAGCCAGGTTGAAACCTTGCAACAAATCATGGAGGAGCAGCGCACAGCTAATTATCACGATTAAGTAGATGCCTTAAAGCAAACTTCTGTTACCCCGTCCCCCTTTTTATCCTTCCCTTCCGTGTAGTCCCTGTGCCCCCCCATTCTATGAGAATAAACTCAGTCACAATAACCCTGTTTATCCTATCATAAATGTTCCCAATGCCCACCGTGATGTGGATCTTCTCTGCCAGTCTGGTATCCAAATTCCCGCTGGTCCCCAATTGGATGGAGAGGAGCACCCCACCATTTGTTAAAACAGGAACAGCCAGTCTCATCTGGAGGAGCTAGTAAATCAGCAAAGAACATTAGCAGAAAAATCCTTGAGCACAGCCTGGGGATGGCTGGCAGTTTTACTCCGGTGGCTGTGGCAGCAATTCCCACTCTTCTCTCAGATCCAAGATAAAGGCTTAGGGGTACAAGATTTCAAGGAGTCCCACTTCCAAGGAGCCCCACTGATTTCTGTTGCTTTCTGTACCTTTTTTGGCCTAGTTTTTTTTCCTCCTCTTCCTTAGTCTCTCTCTGCTTTTTCTTTCTTCCCCCCCTTTTCTCTGCTTCTTCTCCTACCTCACCTTCCTGTCACTTTTGCTTCTTGTTTGAGAGCTAAGGGTTAAAGCTGCAGTTGGAACATTAAGGAATGTTGTTGCTGTTAGCCTGTACTTTAAAATATTTCACTAATTGGTTGCTTTTCACCCCCACCCCTTGCACCTTTGTTTTTCTGAAATTTTAATAGAGGGAATTTTGCATACATTTTATATTAAAAAGTTTTTCATAAAGGACAGACTCAGGTAGCGTGCTGCAAAGATTGTACTTAGTGGCTTAAGTTTTACAAGCACAATATGCCACCTTAAGAATGAACCTCAGTAAATAGAGTGGCTGAAAGAATGAAAGTGAAAGAATGAAAACGTAGCTTTTGTAAAATTCAATACTACAAAAGTTAAAGACAATTAAAGAGATGAAAGTTGTGAAATCTTTATAAAGTAATAGTTATGCAATTAATATAAGTAATAGTGTTATAAAATATTTTGGTTTAATAATATTCAATAAGGTAATTATATGTATAATTTGGTACAGTCACACTTCGTAAAAACCTAATTGTTAAACAAATTGCACAAAGGGTCATGGCTACAACCATGTTTTTGTCCCCAGGAGCCTTTACAGCGATTCTGAAGGAAAATGGGCACCTTTCCTGAAGGAATTGTCTGTAAACAATTAATTGTAAATAACTGTTTCAGGCAGCAGGCAGAGGGACAATTAATTTGAATAATTTAATTACTGAGCAATTGGTCAAAATTATAAAAGAAAATAAGGGGTTTCCATTAAAATTTGACTGTTTCTAAATGTACAAGATGGGAATTTAGGTATAGGTGTGTAGAAGAAATTAAAGTAGTGTAAGGGATATTAAGCAAACACAGACAGCTAGTGTTGCTTGGCTTTGTTATTAAGTATTTACATAACAAGAGGACATAATTTTGGCAGGGGTTTCTCAAAGTGCTGCGCTACTACCGGCATGGTTCAAGGAGGCTTCCTCGGGCCACCATGGGCATGGTACCTGGGTAGTGGGGTCCCCATTTAACTATTAACGTTGTGGGGAGCATTGCCAGCAGATCAAGGGAAGTGATTATTCCCCTCTATTTGGCATTGGTGAGGCTGCATTTGGAGTATTGTGTCCAGTTTTGTGCCCCCCACTGCAAAAAGGATGTGGACAAGTTGGAGAGAGCCCAGCAGAGGGCAACAAAAATGATTAGGGGGCTGGAGCACAAGACTTATGAGGAGAGACTGATGGAACTAGGTTTGTTTAGTCTGCAGAAGAGAAGAATGAGGGGGGATTTGACAGCAGCCTTTAACTACCTGAAAGGGGGTGCAGGGAGGATAGAGCTAGGCTGTTCTCAATGGCAGTAGATGACAGAACAAGGAGCAAAGGTCTCAAGTTGCAGTGGGGGAGATCTAGGTTGGATATTAAGGAAAAAGTTATTCACAAGGAGGATGGTGTAGCACTGGAATGGGTTACCTACGGGGCTGGTGGAATCTCCATCTTTAGAGGTTTGTAAGCTGCGGCTTGACAAGCCCTGGCTGGGATGATTTAGCTGAGGTTAGTCCTGCTTTTAGCAGGGGGTTGGACTAGAACGACCTCCTGTGGTACCTTCCAACTCTAATATTCTATGATACTATGATTCTACGATTCCTCAGAGTTGTTACAAATCCCACAATTGTTTCACCTTCTTCTTGATTCCATTTAGGTGGAACCTGAATTTCTCTGCTACTACCAGTGGTTTTGGAGAACACTGTTCCTCTAGAATTTTTACAATGTAACTGTAAGATTTTGTGTGTAGCTTATGAGGGTGCATTAAGCTGTGCAATAAAGTATAGGTTTAAATGCCTACAACACTTAAGAAAATGGGCACCTTCTTTGCATCTATAATTTCATTTGCAATACGAAAAAGCTGAAAACGCTCAGATTATGAGCTCCATTTCTCTAGAGTCTCATCAAAACGTCCCAGGGGGGCAGTAAATGTATCCATTACTGTCCCTCTTTTTTTTTTTTTCCTTTCTTTCTCTTCTCTTATCATGTCTTTTACTCATGTGTGTTTGGGTCGTTCACACACAATTGCTGGTGATTTCCATTCACTAGCACTGCTTTTGTTTTTTCCCCATTCCCAGTCTGTCTGCTTCACTTCAGTTAGAACAACGCAGAGCCTGTTTTATTTTCAGTTTGAACCATTGGTGTAAAACAAACGGGGGGAAAAAAATTCTTACATTGACTTTTACTTTTTTGCTGGTGCAGCACAGGTTGATCCCATCCTCTGTCTCCACATCTGTTATGTTGAATTCTTTTAATTGCTTGTATTCAGAGAGAGAGAAACCTGCACAGCAACACAGGGAGATGCAACACAGGGAGCATCTTTATTGAACTAATACTAAAAGCAGCCAGGATGGGCTCAGCTATCCCCAAATAGTCTAAGTTTTGGATGAATTTGAACAACAAGAAAATCTCTCCTATTCCTCTCTGGGCCCATGTAGGTCTGTGGCCCGACCCATCAGGGGGGTTGCAGCTGTTCCTTGGACCCAGGTTCCTTGGAAGGCCACAGCCCCTTGCTACATTTGTCTCCTTGTGCCCCGCCCCCAGCCTCCCTTCTTCCTGATAGGGGAGAAGCAGAGACAAGCTCCCATCTTTCTGTCTCATACAGTCTGTATCCAGCTCTGAAATATTGATAATGGTTGTGTGTGACAGTATGGGGGGAAGGGATGAAAAACAAAGGAGAACTGACAGTGGGGCCCAGAAAGGTTCCATAGCAGATTAAGGGGATTCCCTGCTGCCCAATGTCATCCATCTCTTGGAAGAATATGTTGGAATTGCCTTCGGATGCTGCCTATAGTAACTCAGGTGTAAAATCATCCTTATTATTTGGACCTCCCAAAACCCAGACCCTCCACCAAGCTCCCCACCCCATCAAGCCTCACCCCCTGCATCTGGAGACCCCCACATACAGGACCCCCCCCCCCAAAGATCCACACCCTTACGCACTTGGCCTCCCAACCCCAACCCATCAGGTGACTCTTACCGTGAGCACACTCAGCTGATAGTCCCAGCTGGGCTGGGGGTGGAGCACACTTCCTCTGCACAGTGTGACTGGGAATACATCAGATCCACCCATAGATCCTCTCCCATGTCTATACCTTCCCTTCATCGCTGCCAAGGCCCTGGACTGGGACACAGTGGCGTTGGGTGGGCCTGCATTCTCCTCCCTGCTTCCTATCCTGGCCAAGGGGTGATCGCCTGCTAAGGGCCAGCGACTGTTCCCCACTGCCTGCCCCGCCATACCCAAATGCCCGGGCTTTGGACTGTCTACTCATCCTGCTGAGGGCTAGAGACTGCTTCCTTTCTGCCTGCCTCACCTTGCTTAAGGACCGGGGCTCTGAACTGTTCACTTGTCCCACTGAGGGGCAGAGACTGTTCCCTGCTGCCTGCCCCATCCTGCCTAGTGGCCAGGGCTTTGGACTGCTTACTCTCCCTATGGACGGCTAAAGACTCTTCCCTTCTGCCTGCCTTGCCCTGCCTAAGGGCTGAGGCTCTGAACTGTTCACTCGCCCCGCTGAGGGCCAGGAACTGTTCCCCACTGCCTGTCCCGCCCTGCCTAGTGGCCAGGGCTTTCGACTTACTCACCCTGTTGAGGGCTAGAGACTGTCCCCGTTTGCTTGGCCTGCCCTGCCTAAGTGCTGGTCCTTGAACTGTTTGCTTGCCCTACTGAGGGCTAGAAGCTTCCCCCTTTTGATAGAACTGCCCACTGGACGCAGGCGCTGGGAGGTATGGCCTCCCTCGGAGATTGACGACGAGGGAGGGCCACCGGCCCTAACCATGCCAGGGGACTTCTACACTTGGTGGAAAAGGTGGGCAAATGTTGCCCATTGACGAGGAGGGGGCTGCCTGCAAGGTCATTCTCTGTATCAACAGGCCAAGATAGACCTTGAGAAGCTAACACAGTGGTGGTCCGAGACCCAACAGCAGCAGGAAGCAGCCCAGTTTCAGCAGCAGCAGCATCTGGTATAGACCCTAGGGGCCCAACAACCACAGCTAATCCAGGAACTGAGGGCACAGCAGCAGGAACAACATAAGTACATACAGCAGCTGACTGCCCTGCTGCCCAAGCCCAGCAGCTTAACCACTGGAGGGACCATGGACCCAGTTGGCCCCCTGATGCCACTCCACCTCACCAAGCTGGGGCCAGAGGATCATCCAGAGGCATTCTTGATAATGTTTGAGCGCATTGCTTGGCTGCAGGCTGGCCCCCTGTTGGCCCCCTAATTGACTGGGGTCCCTCAGGCAGTCTAACAGGCCCTCTCTGAGGAGCAGGCTCATCACTATAAGGCTGTGAAGTCTGTTAACTTGGACGTGCTAGACATTAGTCCTGACGGCTTTAGGCATCGGTTTTGGGGGAAGACGTATCCCCAAGGAGCCTGGCACCGTGCCATGGCCTAAAAATTGAAGGACACGTGTTGGTGGTGCCTACAGCCAGACCACCACGCAGCAACAGAGGTCACTGACCAAATCGCCACTGAGGAGTTCATCCAAATTTTGCTGCCTAGAGGGAGGACCTGAGTCATGTGCCACAACCCTGCCACACTGAGTGATGTAGTGTGCCTCATGGAGAACTTCTTAGCATCTGAGATCCTCCAAGCACCAGGGGCCTCCACAGCAGTCCAGAATCTCCCAGCACCTGCACCTCCGCCTAATCCATGGACCCCTATCAAGTTGCGCCCGGTCACAGGAGGCAGCTGACGCCTGCCTGTGGCTTTACCGACCCCAGCCATATCATGGGCCCCACCTGGGCAGGGCCCAGAAAGGGTCCCGGAATCCCTCAAACCCACAGACCAGCCCACCAAACTAGAACCCAGCCTAGTCTATTGGAGGTCGGCCCTTGCTTCACCTGTGGCCAATACGGCCATATACAAATAAATTGCCTGGCTATGGACTGCTTGTTTGTCCTGGTGTGCACCATGGAAGAGCGAGCCCAGCAACAACTGGCTGCCACAGTGACAATCCTCATGGGACTGCCCGACCAGCAGGTGCGGACAAACACTGGTACTCTGGGAGCTGATCCCGACAGGTGGACAGACCCTGGGATGGGTCAACTTCCACTACGTCCATGGGGATGTAAGAGAATACCCCACCTGCCTCATCCAGCTAACCATTGCCGGGGTAAGACATGTAGGGGTAGCCGCTAGGTTGCCCTACTCGGTTATCCTTGGCTGGGACTGGCCGGAGTTCCCCTGGGTCCTACAGACCATTGCCCATTGAGAGCTCCCTAAGTGGACGGCACTCCTGGGGTAGCCTCTCAGGTCGGATTCCCCAAACAGGAGAAGCAGGAGGCTGAGGTGATCCCACCGCCATCTGACAACTGAGAAGGGGCTTAAAAAGCCACCCTGGGCCCATCAGAAGGAGATGGCCCATCCCAGAGCATCCTAGGGGACTTCTGTTGGGACCAATGAGAATACCCTACTCTGAGACAGGCCTATGAGAAACTTGCATTTGTGGACGGGGTAGCTACTGGCCCCAGCCAGTGGCCTCACTTTGAACTCTGTGGTGACTGTTTATATTGCATTGAAAAGGAGCCCCAAACCCGGCACTCATGTGGTAGTATCCTGGGCCCCCCGCAGGGGCCGTCCTGATATTGGCCCCTGACATCTCTGCCGCCAGCCACTGGCACTAGAGGAGACCCTTGTCTGGGTCTTGACCCACTTCTACCGGCCTGGAGTTCACCAGGAGGTGAAGGACTACTCTGCGTCATGCCCAGAGTGCCAAATGGTGGCAACCCCTGGCATGCCAGAACACCCAAGCTGTCTCTCCCCCTGGTCAGAATCCACTTCAAGAGGGTCACAATGGAGCTGGTGGGACCCCTCAGCAAAAGCGTGGATGGGTTCCACTCCATTCTGCTCTTAATGGACTATGCAACCCCCTTTCCTGAGGCCATCCTCCTGAGGAATGCAACGGCCAGAACCATCACCGCCGAGCTGCTGAAAATCTTTGCCATGGTAGGGCTATCCCCAGAAATCTTCTCTGATCAGGGAACCAACTTCACCTTCCTCCTACTACAGGAGGTTTGTAGCATTTTGGAAATTAAGAAGCTGTAGATGTCTGTCTACCACCCTCAAACAGACAGCCTCATTGAGCGATTCAACCGTACGCTGAAGGGGATGCTCTGGAAGTTCTCCCTCAATTAACTACGCCATTGGGACCAGGTACTCTGTCCCAAACTCCTGGCCATCCAGGAAGTGCCGCAGGCCTCGACAAAGTTTTCTCCATTCAAAGTTTTCACCATTCGCTTCCACAGGGTATACTGGACCTCATGAAGGAGAAGTGACAGCAGGTCCCGTCCTGGTGTCAGGGTCTACTCCAGTACATCCTTACCCTGTGGGACCGGTTGACCCAGGCCAGGGATCTTGCCCAGGAGAATCTCTGAGAAGCCCAGAGAACCCTAGCCCAAATATACAACTGTGGAGCATGCACCAGGGCTTTCCAACTTGGAGACTGGGTCATCATACTTCTCCTCACTGAGCAGTCCAAAATCCTGGGCTGGTAGCAAGACCCATATGAAGTCACCCAACAGACGGGCCCCATCACTTATTAGATCCCTATCACCGGAAGCCCAGACAGATATACCATGTAAAACTACTGAAACCCTGGTGCGAACGGGAAGCCCAAATGATCACGCCCTACACCCCAGAACTGGAACTAGGGCCATGATTCCTGGACCCAGACAATCTCCAGGAACTCCTACTCGGTGACACCCTCACTGAGGGACAACTGAAGCAGGCCAGGCACCTTCTGGAGGCCTTTTCCAAGACCTTCACTGAGATGCCGGGTCAGACCACCCTAGTACATCTTTGGATCCAAACTAAACTTGGGGAGGTGGTCCATGCACCAACCCGGCCCTTCTGCAGCACCTGCAGGAGGTCATCAACTAGGAGGTCCAAACGATGCTGGACCTCCCTCCGAGATTGACGGTGAGGAAGGGCTACCGGTCCCACCCATGCCAGGGACTTCTAAACATGGTGGACAAGGTGGGAAAACCTCTCTCCTTGATGACGAGGGGGCTGCCCATAAGGCCATTCTCTGCAAGCCAGAGGAGATCCCTGGACCCTGAGACCTAGAGGATCTGCCCTCCGCAACAATTCCAAAGAGTTCCCAGACTTGCCATCAACCGACGAGGTGAAAGGATTCTGGAACTTCCCTCAGGAACAGTATCCCGAGGAAACGGGGAGTGACTCGGGGGATGAGGTACTCTAAGGAATGGGGGAAGGAAGGAGCCAGACACCCTCCGGCTGTGTTATGGCCTGTAGCAGAGTCAGTGTGTTTTGGCTGATGCTCCACTGACCCAGTGACGGGACAACTGGTCACTGCCAGGGCCCTGGGCTGGGATGCAGTAGAGTTGGGTGGGTCTGTGTCCTCCTCCCCCTTTCCTCCCCTGACCTAGAGGTGATCACCCACTAAGGGCCAGAGACTGTTCAAAAGTGCTTGCCCCACCCTATGTAAAGGCCAGAGCTTCGGACTGTTTACTCACACTGCAGAGGGCCAGAGACTGTTCCCCACGACCTGCCTTGCACTGCCTAAGGGCTGGGGCTTTGGACTGCTTACTTGCCCTACTGAAGGCTAGAGATTGCTTCCCTTCTGCCTACCCAACCCTACTTAAAGGCCAGGGCTTTGGACTGTTACTTGCTCTGCTGAGGGCTAGAGACTGTCCCTGTTTGCTTGGCCCACGCTGACTAAGGGCCGGGCCTTGAACTGTTTGCTCACCCTGCTGAGGGCTAGAATATTCCCCCTTTTGATAGAACTCCACACTGGACCCATGCGCTGGGAGGTGTGGCCTCCCTTGAAGATTGATGGTGAGGGAGCCCAGGGGATTTCTACAAGGTCAGGGGATTTCTACAAGGATTTTTTGACCAGTTTAACTCTCTCTTCTTTTTTCCCTACTAATTTATCCTTTATTCTTAGATACCAAAGTATTGGCAGCAGCATGATTATTGGGTAAGAATCAGTTATGTCTGGGCCTGGCTGTGTGGCTGAGCTCTTGGGATTAGAAGAACTCTTTGTTTAATTAAATAGGTTTTAAATGAACACACATAAAGTGTAGTGTTTGGGTGGTGAAGAAGGGCTGGGTTATCGAAGGAGACTACTTTCTGACTTTGTGTTAACCAGTGTGGTGAGAGAGAAATTTTCTTTTGTTGCTGGGCTTGGTATATCTTATGGGAGAATAACCACCACAGTGAGATGAGTGTACCCCATTCCTCAACAGTTTGTCCCACATCTGGTAACTTCAGCTGTGACACACTGAGGCCTAGTTTACACTGGTGACAGAGGTCAATGTAACGTTGCTTACGTCGAACTCCTAAAGCATGCGTCTACACTGGCAGGTTAGTTCCGTCGACTTATATCACGGTAAACGGCGACCTCAGAAAACCACCTCTGCAATTGACGTAGCACGTAATTCAAATTTTATGGGTCCAATTTGTGTCAGTGTAGACGGAGCGTAATGTAATTCAATGTTAATGGCCTCCAAGAGCTATCCCATAATGCCCCATTGTGACTGCTATGGACATTCGCACTATGCTGTTACATTGCCATGGAAACAGGATATAGCTCCTCCCCCAAAGCCCTGGGAAAATTTGAATTTTAATTTCCTGTGGAGATAGCTTTGTAGCTGAACTCATCATGGTGACTTCAAGGCCCTAACGTGCTCCAGCATGGAGTCAACCAGAGATCTTGGATCTCATCAGTCTATGTGGTGGGGAGTCTGTCAGGGCTCATCTTAGTGCCAGCAAAAGAAATTTGGACATATACGGAAAGATAACCCAGGGCATGTTGGAGATGGGGTAAAACAGGGATGTGCAACAATGCCACGTGAAGATCAAAGAGCTACGGCAGGCATATCAGATAGCTAGGGAAGCTAAGAGCTGTTCTGGCTCCTCGCCCAAAACATGCCGCTTCTACGAGGAGCTGCATGTAATTCTTGGAGGCGATCCCACCACAATGCCACCATGCAGCATTGATACCTCCCCTGGATCCCAGTCCAGTGAGAATGACGAGGACTCTGTGGACGAGAAGGAGGAGGAGAGCAGGGTGCAGGAGAGCAGAGTGTTTATTCTCCCAGATAGCCAAAACCTATTCCTAACCCCAGAGCAGTCCAGCAACACACAGGACAGCAATAATGATCAGAATCCCGGGGAAGGCACATCTGGTGAGAATTTTTTTCTTCTTAGAAGTTATATCCTTGATCCAATGTCTAAAATGGCCTTTTTAATCGGGGGGAGGGGGAGGGGAGGTGATTTCTGGGTTTTAGCAGACTTGACTGGAGGGTTAATCCCAGAACAGATTATTTTTGTGCAGAGGTATGCTCCAAGAATCATCCACCGATATCTCCAGGAAACTCTCTTACAGGTAATCTGTTACCCTTTGCACAAGGTTTCTGGGGAGGGCAGCCTTGTTTTGTCCGCCGTGGTAGGATACTTTTCCGTGCCATGCTGCAATCAAATGAGCCAGAATCATGGCGGAACACAGCATAGCAGCATAAGGGCCAGGCCTGTTCCCCACTGTGAGCAGCAAATATTCCCTTTCCTCCTCCGTTACCGACAGGAGACTGATATTGCACATGGTCACCTAGGGAAGATGGCATACATTTAAAGTACCCAAGCTATACAATCGACACCCTATACTACTTTAGTCCCCTTTCTATAGACATACTGAGTCAACTCAATAATTGCCCAAAGGTTTCTGATGATGCATTTAACCTGCGGTGTCCTCTGATCAACTCTGCCCACCTCCTCCAAAACCATTCCTCTGACTATAACCGGGGCTCCTGTCACCCCTCTCATACATTAATTTTGTAATGTGATTTTTCCAATAATTAAGTCTCTCTATAACAGATTAAAGGGCCTCTGGCTTACCATCTCTATAACGGTAGAGTGACCCGACCCTTCTGAGATGTTCAGAATGGAATCCGGGTCTGGCTTAGCCTTGTGCACATGAAGGGGAGTATTTTTTACATTGTAGCAGTTTCTTCAGTTCTTTGGGTCTGCTAACAATGGCAACGCTGTGCATTTATTGTCTTTCTGTTGACACCTTGGCCTTGGCCCTCCACCCCATCCCCCCCCCCCCCCCACCAGAACTGCTGCAGAAAGACTTTCCCAGATCAGAAAGAGGAAAAAAAAATCACGGGATGACCTGTTTGGCGAGCACATGAATGCCTCCGTGGCCTCAGAGACGGAGCTCCGCGCATGGAGGATATCCTTGTCCCAAAAACTGGATATGGACATGGAGCATAGAAGATCTGCACAGGAGCAGGAGCACAGTATGCAGCAGGTGATGCTGCAAATAATGTGGGATCAGGTAGACATGCTCAGGCATCTTGTGGAGCTACAGGAAGAGCAGTGGCAGGACAGAGTCCCTCTGCAGCCCTTCCAGAACGTTCCTCCGCCTATCGCTTTGCTGCTTTCTATTGCAGGTTCGGTTGAAGAGAGAGAGAGATTGAGCCAGGTAGTGTGATAAGGAGCATTTATTCGGTTACAGCTTCTAGTCCACTTGTTCCCCTTTGTCTCGCGACCAACAAAGTGAGCCCCAAGTTCACTACTTTACAACTTTTTATCTACAATACTATGTAAATACACACACTGCTACAATGCCCCATAAACTCCCTAGCTGGTGATATAAATGGTTATAAAATGAATATTAATGGCTATGGGAGGCATATAATCATACCCGTCCCTATTTGTTATTTCCCACAAAACTTGCATAGCATATACATTTATCTTAACAGCAGGAATGACCATGAAGTCCCTTAACAAACTAGTAACAAGGGAAGAACTAGGGGGAGAGATCCCAAGCCGTCCCTAACAGACATGCTGTCTGGGAAAGAAGAGATAACACCCTTTTACCACATTTTTTGTCCGGGTGGTGAGGAGAGCAATGGTTGGGGGTGGGGGGAACATAGCCTTCCTGTATTACGATCCCATTATCCTGGTGCCTATTGGGCAGGTTTGCCCTGTTCTGGACACTGCTAGAAAGTTGTTCTAATATGCTTCCTCCTTCCCTAATTTCAAGGCTAGAAATTTGCTGTGGTTTGCATATGATTATTGCTTGTGTAGTATATAGCCTTTTTAGCCCAAGTCAGGGGTCCCACGGGGGGGGGGTGGGAAAGAAAGGCACAAAACATACAGAAAACATTACTGCGAATCATTGCAGAACCAGTTTTTCAATGCTTTCCTAAGGCGAAGAATTCCATGCTTGGCTGTGAGAATATTGCTGCCATCTAGCTGCTGAAAATTTTCAGCCAGCATTTCTGCCTCCACAGCTCAACCCTGGGGGAACTTTTCCCCCTTCGCTTCACACACATTGTGAAGAACACAGCACACAGATATAACTGATGCGATGTTTTTTTCACTCGTGTCTAGCTTAGTAAGGAGACATCTATATCTGGCCTTTAAATGCCGAAACGCACATTGCACCACCATTCTGCAAGTGCAGAGCCTGTTATTAAAATGATCCTTGTTGCTGTCGAGGTGCCCGGTGTAGGGCTTCATTAGCCAAGGGGGCAAGGGGTAGGCAGGATGCCTCAGAATCATTATTGGCATTTCCACATTCCCATTGTTAATTTTTCCATCTGGGAAGAACGTGTCTACCTGAATGTTCATGAACAGACCCGAGTTCCTAAATATACATGCCTCATGCACCTTTCCAGACCGCCCCATACTGATGTTGGTGAAACAACCTCCGTGATCTACAAGGGCCTGCAACACCACTGAAAAGTACCCCTTGCAGTTAATGTACTCTGTTGCAAGGTGGTCAGGCACTAAGATAGGGATGTGCGTGCCATCAATATCCCCCACACACTTGGGAACCCCATCACAGCATACCTGTCCAGTATGTCCTGCATATTTCCCAAAGTCATTACCCTTCGTAGTAGAAGTCTCTTTATGGCCAATTTCACTCTGTAATGTAGACATACCCTGAGTCTCGGTGACACCTCCACACTTGGATCCTGACTGGCTGAGCCTGCCTGCCAACAGCTGATATTCCTGGCACGGGGCTGCTAAATGTGGTGAGTTGCTTTCCCGGTACTCCTGAGGGAATTGTGTGCTAAAAAATTAAAAATTTTGCACACTATATCTTAAAATTCTGCAAATGTTATTTGTTAATAAATAAATGTGGAGGATCCAGCATCACAGTGGGGAGCACAGGCCAGTAGGTTAGGTCAGTATAACTACTTTGATCAGTGGTGTAAAAAATTCCCCTTCTCCCCCACCTAGGAATACAGTTATACTGACCTAACCTCTGGTGTAGATAGTGATACACAGGAGGACTTCACCCTTCATCATAGCTTGGGGAGATGAAGTACCTAAACTGACAGGAGAAGCCCTCCCATCAATGTAGGTAGAGTCTCCACTGAAGCACTACAGTGATGCTGCTGCATTGGTGCCGTGCCTAAATGCAGGACAGTCCAGTGCGAATGAATCAATGAGTGCAGGGGTATCATTGAACTGAAAGGGGGAGATGGTTGTTGGGGATATATGGGAGAAGAATAACAGTGGCCAGCAGGTATGGCACCAGATGAGCAGACCATTGCTTTAACTATCTGGACACCTTATTGATGGGTTTGCTGTTATTTAATTGTTTCCAAGGTTTCTGCTGCCTGTAACATTTCCACGAGCTTATTGACTGGCTGAATATGGTAGAGTTCGGCTTTCATAAAACTCTCCTTTTGTTAACACTAGCACTTTTGTTGATAAAACATTTTGCAGATCAGGAAACACACACTCTCCTAACTGACATAATTTTCACACTCAAAAGCGCCAGTGTGGACGTTATGCTGGCCAACATAGCTACCGCCGCTTGCTGGGGATGGTTTAATTATGCCAGCATGAGAGCGCTCTCCCATCTGCGTAGAGCAACTACAGAGAAGAACTTACAGCAGCACAGCTGCACCGGTACAGTTGTGCCGCTGTAAGGTCTATAGTACAGACATAGCCTAAGTGAAAGGAACAAAACTCTGAAATCTCTCCTAGTGCTGGAAGCCAGATTTGCTGCTCATAGTCTGAGATTCACAGATTTCGAAGTCTAGGAATGTCCAAGAACAGCATTTCTAACGGAAAGGTGGATTTGGTGTTATTTAGAGAAATCAGTAATTAATTTTAGTGTGAATAATTAATCTCTCAATTTTATTTAATCAATAAAAATAGTGTAGCCCTTGTTTTCCCTCCCTTGCAATAATGAAATGAATTTTGTGGTTTTCTGGAAAATGCAGAAAGACGTCATTTGGGGAATTCAGGGCTAGGCTATACTTAAAACTTACAGCGGCACAGCTGTAGTGGTACTGCTGTGCTGCTGTAAGAGCTTTTGTATAGCCGCCTTATGCCAATGGGAGAGAGCGCTATTCCTGACATAATAAAACCACCGAAACACCTGACCATAATAAAACGACCAAGCAGCAGTAGCTATGTCAGTGGGAAATTCTCTCCTGCTGAAATAGGGCTGTACACACAAGCACTTAATGCAGAAAAACTTATGTCACTCAGGAGTGTGGGTTTTTTACACCCTTGAGCGACAACAGATTAGCCAGCATAAGTGCTAGTGACAGCGCATTACTTTCTGTATTTGTGCGTGGATGTTTTACCCTATCAGATCTGGGCACCTAATGACATACTAAGGGGGATCAAAGGGCTCATCTACTCTGGGAACTTACATCGGCCTAGCTATGTCTCTTGGAAAAATCTACACTCCTCAGCCACATATTTAAGCTGACCTAACCTGTGGTGTAGACAATGCTAGGTCAATTGAGAATTCTTCTGTTACCTAGCTACTGTCTCTCAGGGCAGTGGATTAACTACAGTGAGAGGCTCACCCTTACCAACGATGTAGTGAGTGTCTACTTTGAAGCACAATCCCACTGTAGCATGTTAAGCCTAACATTAGCCTCAAAGCAAGACCAGATCTGGCTCCACTTTGCACCAAGGATGCTCAGGCACTAAAACCACAGCAACCAAACCCTCGATGTTTAGGTAGTTGGTGGGATTTGAACCATGCATTGGGAAAACCCAGGGGATTTTTGTTCATTGTCTTAAACACTTAGCCACAACTCGTTAATACATACAGTTTCTCGTTATACTAAGGTTCTGTGTGTTCTACCTAGGCCAAGAAGTGTATGTAAGGTGAGGGTCTGGAAGCATTTTTGATACTGATGGCATGTTTTCCAGCCTCCAGGATATGGAGTGTGGTGAATGTGGTTAACAGAGCAAGTACACCTTGTTAACCAGCAAGATATACAGTGTAAAGAAATGGGACCAGATAGGGAATGGAGGGAAAGTGCAGCAGGGCTAGAAACTGTTCTTGGCAGCTTAGGGAAAAGCTCTGAATTAATCTAGATCCATGGCAAAGTGTGGGCATGCAGAAAAGCTACCGTCTGAACCCTGTTTTCTCCCGATCTAGCCTTTGCGCATTCCAGCTTATCAAAGAAAGAGGGCTTTTTAAACAGTGCTGTTAGAAATAACCAAACAGGTTGTTATTGGGGTGACAGAACCCTTTATTGTCTGCTCGTTCCACCTTGACGTTGCGAGTGAGCAACGGGAGGGGAGGGGGATTACTTTACAATTCTTTTATCCATAATAGTATGTAACTGTATACATTTCCAGCAACTCCCCATAGACCCTTATTTGGTTATACTGACCCCTATAAAATGAACATTAACAACTACATGATGAATAAAATTATACCCTCCCCTATTTGTTGTTTACAGGATTACCATACAGAGGGCTGGCACATCACCTTAAAACCTATTAATTTTACACTTACATTATTTGAAGTAAAGGTATGCCATAGGGGAAGGAAGATAATGCTTTCTTCCCACCAAAGCCTTGCGCAAGAGTGGCGATAGTTAGCCTCATCCTCTGTATAGATGGCCAGGAAGGGAGGAAAAGAAGAGAGATAACAGACTTTAACTCAAATTCATACCAATGAACAGAAACAATGTTTGCCCTTGCAATGACCCCGTTCTCTGTAACTTAGGGCTGACCATTTGTCCAGATTTTAATTCTTTACTCTCCTACACTCTTCCACTCTTTTTCAAGGAAAGGCCCAGGCACCCATCCTTCCCACACACTGACCAGTGGGGCACTGGTCCAGGAGGCCCTGGTTCCAGATGGCCCAATGCCTTGATCCACCATTCATGCTATGGGGAGACGAGGGAGGCGGGTTACTGACTGGACAATATGCCTAAAATTACAGGTATGGCTTTTGGGGAGAGACTAAGATGGTGCAAAGTTTTAACATCCCATAAACATAATTAAAAAAACAACTAATATGGTTAATATTCCTACAACAAGAGTAATACGACCGAGGAGCGAATGAGAGTCTGCTGAGTGTGTTTGAAGGGCACAGGGTACATCAATCCATGCACAGTCAGCAGGCAGTTCAGCGGGCTGTTGGAACGCATTGATTCCTCGGAGGTCCTGGGCTTCCAAAACCTGCGTTCTGTGTTGCTCAATCTGGAGTTGTTTCAAAAGCTGTGTCAGGCGGTCCCAATTTATCCAGGAGGGTTCTGGTACAGCCTTAGTCCAGTTCACTGGAATTGTTGGGTGTCCTGTTACATTAAGCTATCGTATGGCCAGTATGTGGATTTGATAGGTGGGGTTTCCTAGTTGCAGGGAAAAGTTTCCTGGTCCAAACCCCACCCGTTCCACACACCTTCCATCCTTTAGCCCCTGACCATTGACCATGACTGATCCTTCCCAGCAGATTTTATTTTTTTGTTTCACCCGTGGTTCTTGTGACCATTCCTCGCATGTGTTACTTTGTCTTTCCCATACTAGTCCCATATGCAGATAGTATACCTCTGGCCCAACCAGAAACCACATGTTGTTTGTTCCAACCCGCACTTGCCACACCGGCTCTCGGGACCATCCCCATTTGCACTGACCCCTGAAACCTGCTTGCAATAGGGTCCAATTCCCTCTAGCTACTGCTTTAATAGTGAGGGTGTCCTGTTCTGGGGTACATTCCCTGGGGGTTGTTCGCCAGGTGGCTTTGAAAGGCCAATGGCTTTTTAACTAATTTGCTACATTGGTACACAGTAATTCAGAAGGTCATACCCCCAGACAGACATCCCATAAGAGGTTTACAAAATGATTTGTTAAAATTTGCTGAAGCTGGTCACACGCTTTTCCCCATAAAATAGTTTTGACACTTCCCACCAAATCTGTCATAGGGCTTTTGGTGAGGTTTCCAAGGGTTAAAATAAACGTTCCTAGCAGGTGGTCAGTGGAGCTTAGTGCAGATCCCTGCAATATCCTGCCTTTTATAGCAGCCCCAGAGCACGTTCCAGGCCTTGGACTCAAGCTACTGAGTTAGATTACTGTAAAGAGTTTCACCCTTCTCACAAATAGTTAACAACATATTAACTCCCGCTGAATTTGTAATTGCACACAGAAGTATTTTCCCCCCTATTTTGGTAAATTGGGAACAATTAGCAATGGTATTAGAATCATAGAATCATAGAATATTAGAGTTGGAAGGGACCTCAGGAGGTCATCTAGTCCAACCCCCTGCTCAAAGCAGGAATAACCTCAACTATATCATCCCAACCAGGGCTTTGTCAAGCCTCAGCTTAAAAACCTCTAAGCATGGAGATTCCACCACCTCCCTAGGTAACCCATTCCAGTGCTTCACCACCCTCCTAGTAAAAAACTTTTTCCTAATGTCCAACTTAGACCTCCCGCCCTGCAACTTGAGACCGTTGCTCCTTGTTCAGTCATCTGCCACCACCGAGAACAGCCTAGCCCCATCCTCCCTTGAACACCCTTTCAGGTAGTTAAAGGCCGCTATCAAATCCCCCCTCACTCTTCTCTTTTGCAGACTAAACAAGCCCAGTTCCCTCAGCCTCTCCTCATAAGTCCTGTGCTCCAGCCCCCTAATCATTTTGGTTGCCCTCCGCTGCACTCTCTCCAACTTGTCCACATCCTTTTTGTAGTGGGGGGCCCAAAACTGGACACAATATTCTAAATGCGGCCTCACCAATGCCGAATAGAGGGGAATAATCACTTCCCGTGACCTGCTGGCAATGCCCCTCCTAATGCAGCCCAATATGCCATTAGCCTTCTTGACAACCAGGGCACACTGCTGACTCATATCCAGCTTTTTATCCACCGTTACCCCCAGGTCCTTTTCTGCAGAGCTGCTGCCCAGCTCGTCGGTCCCCAGTCTATAACTGTGCATGGGATTCTTCCTTCCTAAGTGGAGGACTCTGGACTTGTCCTTGTTGAACCTCATTAGATTTCTTTTGGCCCAATCCTCCAGTTTGTTTAGGTCACTCTGTATCCTATCCCTACCCTCCAGGGTATCTACCACTCCCCCCAGCTTAGTGTCGTCCGCAAACTTGCTGAGGGTGCAATCTACCCCATCCTCCAGATCATTAATAAAGATGTTGAACAAAACCGGCCCCAGGACCGACCCCTGGGGAACTCCGCTTGTGACCGGTTGCCAGCTAGACATGGAGCCATTGATCACTACTCGTTGAGCCCTATGCTCTAGCCAGTTCTCTATCCATTTTATAGTCCATTCATCCAACCCATACTTCTTTAACTTGCTGATAAGAATACTGTGTGAGACAGTATCAAAAGCTTTGCTAAAGTCAAGGTATATCACATCCACCGCCTTCCCTACATCCACAGAGCCAGTCACCTCATCATAGAAAGCAATCAGGTTGGTCAGGCATGACTTTCCCTTAGTGAATCCATGTTGACTGTTCCTGATCACCTTCCTCTCCTCCAAGTGCCTTAAAATGGATTCCTTAAGGACCTGCTCCATGATTTTTCCAGGGATTGAAGTGAGGCTGACCGGTCTGTAGTTCCCTGGATCCTC
Organism: Emydura macquarii macquarii; assembly: GCF_026122565.2. Classification (NCBI taxonomy): domain Eukaryota; kingdom Metazoa; phylum Chordata; order Testudines; family Chelidae; genus Emydura; species Emydura macquarii. The sequence continues at coordinate 32,633 of NW_027133108.1, forward strand.
TTTCCTCCCTTTTTTGAAGATGGGCACTATATTTGCTTTTTTCCAGTCGTCAGGGACCTCCCCCTGTTCCCACGAGCTTTCAAAGATAATAGCCAACGGCTCTGAAATCACCTCAGCCAACTCCCTCAGCACCCTCGGGTGCATTGCATCCGGCCCCATGGACTTGTGAATGTCCAATCCTTCTAAATAGTCTTGAACCCGTTCCTTCAGCACTGTGGGATGTTCGCCTCCTTCCCCTTCTGTGCCACCCAGTGCAGCAGTCTGGGAGCTGATCTTGTCTGTGAAGACAGAGGCAAAAAAGACATTGAGTACCTCAGCTTTCCCCACATCCTCCGTCACTAGGTCGCCTCCCTCATTCTCTAAGGGGCCCACACTTTCTCTAATCTTCCTCTTGTTGGCAACATACCTGTAGAAACCCTTCTTGTTCCCCTTCACGTCCCTTGCTAGCTGCAACTCCAATTGTGCTTTGGCCTTCCTCATTTCATTCCTGCACGTTCGAGCAGTGTTTATATAATCCTCCCTAGTCATCTGACCAAGCTTCCACTTCTTGTAAGCTTCTTTTTTGCATTTAAGTTCACCAAGGACATCTTTGTTAAGCCAAGCTGGACGCCTACCATATTTGCTATTCTTTCTGCACATCGGGATGGTTTGCTCTTGTGCCCTCAATAAGGTCTCTTTAAAATACAGCCAGCTCTCTTGGGTTCCTTTCCCCCTCATATTAGCCTCCCAGGGAATCCTGCCCATCAGTTCCCTGAGGGAGTCAAAGTCCGCTTTTCTGAAGTCCATGGTCCGTATCCTGCTGCTCTCCTTTCTTCCTTTTGTCAGGATCCTGAACTCGACCATCTCACGGTCACTGCTGCCTAGGTTGCCACCCACTTCTACTTCCCCTACCAAATCTTCCCTGTTTGTGAGCAGCAGGTCAAGAAAAGCACGGCCCCTAGTTGGTTGCTCCAGCACTTGCACCAGGAAATTGTCTGCAACACTCTCCAAAAACTTCCTGGATTGTTTGTGCTCTGCTGTATTGCTCTTCCAAAAGATGTCAGGGTGATTGAAGTCTCCCATGAGAATCAGGCCCTGTGAACTGGAAACTTTCCCTAGTTGAGTAAAGAAAGCCTCATCTACCTCGTCCACCTGGTCTGGTGGTCTGTAACAGACACCCACCAGGACATCACTCTTATTGTTCTTGCTTCTAAGCTTAACCCAGAGACACTCAACTGACTTATCTCCAGCTTCATACTGGAGCTCAGAGCAGTCATAGTGCTCTCTTACATACAGTGCAACTCCTCCCCCTTTCGCCCCTGCCTGTCCTTCCTGAACAGTTTATACCCATCCATGACCGCGCTCCAATCATGAGAGTTATTCCACCAAGTCTCAGTTATTCCAATCATGTCGTAGTTTCTTGACTGTGCCAGGACTTCCAGTTCTTCCTGCTTGTTTCCCAGACTTCTTGCATTTGTGTACAGGCACTTGAGATAAGTAGCCGATTGGCCTACTTTCACAGTATGAATCGGGAGGCCTCCCCTCCTGCACCCTCCTCCTTCTGCTTCCTTGTGGTGTCCCTCTTCCCCACTAACCTTCGGGCTTAGGTCCCCGTCCCCCGTCGAAACTAGTTTAAAGCCCTCCTCACTAGGTTAGCCAGCCTGTCTGCGAAGATACTCTTCCCTGTCTTCGTTAGATGAATCCCGTCCCTTCCTAGTAATCCTTCTTCCTGGAACAGCATTCCATGATTGAAGAATCCAAAGCCCTCCCTTCGACACCACCTGCGTAACCACGCATTTACTTCCCCAATACGACTGTCCCTACCTGGGCCATTTCCCTGAACAGGGAGGATGGACGAGAACACCACCTGCGCTTCAAACTCTTTTATCTCTTTTCCCAGAGCCACATAGTCCGCAGTGATCTGCTCAAGATCATTCTTGGCAGTGTCATTGGTGCCCACATGGAGGAGCAGGAAGGGGTAGCGGTCTGAGGACTTGATAAGTTTTGGCAGTCTCTCCGTCACATCCCTAATCCGAGCTCCAGGCAAGCAGCACACTTCTCTAGTTTCCCGGTCCGGACGGCAGATGGATGACTCCGTCCCCCTTAGGAAGGAGTCCCCGACCACCATCACCCTTCTCTTCCTTTTTGGAATGGTGGTCCTGGAACCCCCATCCCTAGGAGAATGCATCTCTTGCCTTCTGATCAAACGGGTCTCCTGATGATCCATTTCCTCTGAAGGGTCCTCCAAATCATTCTCTGCCGTAGTACTTGTGCAGAGAGGATGAAAACGATTCCTTACTTCTATCTGCATGGTGGGCACATGGGTTCTCTTTCTTCGGGAGGTCACATGCTGCCAATTTCTTCCCCGTTCTTCATTTTCGCCTGCCGGGCGTTCTCTGAATCTTCCTTACGCTCTGCCTGTGCCTGATGGAGAAAGACATTGTTTTCTGTAGTGCACCGCAGGGTTGACATTTGGGCCTCTAGTCCTTTAACCTTCTCTTCCAATAAGGAAACCAGCCTGCACTTGGTACAGATGAAGTCATCTCTATCCTGTGGGAGGAAGACAAACATAGCGCACCCAGTGCAGGTGACAACAACGGATCGCTCCATCTCCATATCTCTGCTCTGAGAGCCTCCTCAGATGCTCCATTTCCTGCTCAGCAATGTCTGAAAGGCAAAGACCTGCAGTGGGCTCTCTCCCCAGGCAAACTCCCTCCTTCTCCTTCTGTTCGCCGCTCAGCTGGTTCGCAGCTGGCTGCCTTTTATAAGGCTGGGGCAGTTGCCCCGCCCCTGCACTTACCCCTCAAAGCCCCGCCCCCGCAATTAGCCCCACCTGGATCCAATCAATCACTCAAACAGACAAACCCCCAACTGCCAAAATGGTGCCTGTAACTTCACCAGTCACAAGCACCCACCCACAGTCAGCTGTACTTGCACCAGTCACACACCTGGTCTCTCAGGTACTCCCCCCTCTAGCACAGCACACCCCACACAGCTGCACTCACTTAGCAATCACCTGGGACAGCTCCCAGGCAAACTCCCTCCTTCTCCTTCTGTTAGCCGCCCCTCTGTTCGCTGCTCAGCTGCTCAGAAAGAAATCAGTGAGGAACAAGGTGATAAATATTTGCAGTTTTGATGCATTAAGGACTATAGGTTTTTGGATGGGTTAGACCACCAGGGAGACGGTTTGGTAATTGATACTTTGGAAGGAGGGGGAGATGTGAGAGGAGGGAGAAGGCCCATCATGGTGCATTTTCTTTTAATTTGGGAGTGGGTAATATGACAGATCCCATTAAAGGGTGGTACCCTGCCTGAAGATTTTAGTGGATCCAAAGGGGGGTGACACTCCTGTCAGACGCCCAAGCACCCCAGACCATTAAATAATTTGTTTGTTTGGTTAAAGCAGGGGGAAAGGTCTATTCTCCAGCATAAATGATGGCTCGGAGTGTCTGTATCAAATGCTCTGAGTTTCACTGGATCAAGGGGTGGATAGCGAGGTCGGTCATACTTCACCGAAGAAACTGTGGGAATTATTCACAGGAACATCTACAGTTCTGAAAAACAAAATCACTTTAGGCTAATGAATTATAATGCTTCACCTGCGAAATGTGAGCCCACCAATGCTGGGTCAGATTTTTGGAAATCTTTAATTTGATTTTTTTGATTCAGAATTCTTTTACTATTCTGGTTTTGCCTGCCCCTGCCAAGATTATGTCCTCTTATTATTGAGGTATCCAAAAAAAAATTAATGCTTAATAACAAAGCCAAGCAACACTAGCTATCTGTGTTTGCTTAACATTCCTTACACTACTTTAATTTATTTTACACACTTATACACAGATTGTCATCTTGTACATTCAAAGACAGTCAATTTTTAATGGAAGCCCCTTATTCCCTTTTGTAAATTTGACCAATTTTTTAGTAATTCAATAATTTAAATCACATCGTTCCTCTGCAGTTATTTACAATTAATTGTTTACAGATAATTCCTTCAGGAAAGGGGCCCATTTTCCTTCAGAGTAGCTGTAAAGGCTCCTGGGGATAAAAACATGGTAGAAGCCACTACCTGACCCCTTTGTATAATTAGTTTAATTATCAGGTTTCCACGCAATGTGACTGTACCAAATTATACATATATTTACCTTATTGAACATTATTAAACCAAAATATTTTATAACACTATTACCATTATAACATTTTCACAACTATTGCCTTTTAACAATTCCACAACTTTCAACTGTTTAATTGTCTTTAACTTTTGTAGTATTAACTTTTACAAAAGCTACCTTTAACTCTTCTTTTTTCTTTAAATCACTTACTTTTCAATTTAATTAAACATATTTTAGCTTTATTATATCATTCTTTGCTGCCATAGCTTTAACATTTTATTGGCAGCTGTAGTAAGAAGTGAGAGCTTAAGGCCTGTAAAACAGGCTAAGGCCTAAATGGAAAAAGCCGAGTGAACAGAAGTATAAGGGGTCACTCAAGTTAACTGAGACTGGTATAGGAAAGTGCTGACTCTGCAAGGTTGTAAGACTGCCAAAATATTACTAAAATATGTAGTGGGTATAAGAGGTACCAAGATACTAACTCTCTGAAATGACACTTTGATGGGTAGAAATGATACATGGAGTGGCGGTGCCCAAATCAGCCAATCACCGGAAAAAGGTGGTATTAGACTACGTCAGGAAGGTGGCAACTACCTACGTGAAAGGGGGCAGACCGAAAGTGTATGTAACAGTGTATAAAAGAGGCTGTCAGAGGGAATACCGGTGTCCGGTCTAGGGGATAACGGAAAGTCCCGCCGTTGGGCCGAGACCATTGTAACGCCGCCAATATGAAACTGACCCAGAGATACTCTGTAAGTCATTTCTCATTGTGCCGCACGCAATAAACCTCGCTTGGGCGCCTTCGTTACTCAGCTAATCTGTGGTCATGTCGACTCATTTGATCGTGAGAGCCGTCTCAGTTTCCTGGCCAGAGCTGGGACAGCATCTACACAGGGACACACGCACGCAGCCTACACTGATAAACACCGGTGACCAACACATCGAGTACAACAGCAGCATAGTTTTGTGATTTTAAATTCTCCATTCTTTCACTCAGAGTGCTCACTCAGCTACTGTTTTTACTGAGTTGCATTTTTAAGATGGCATATTGTGCTTGTAAAACCTGAGCCACCAAGTACAATCTTTGCAACACAGCTACCTTAGTCTGTGCTTTGTCAAAATCTTTTTACATCCAAAGTGTATAAAAAATTCCGTCTATTGAAATTTCAGAAAAACAAGTGCAAGGAGGAGAGGGGGGGGAGTGAAAAGCAACCAATTAGTCTTGTGAAATCATTTTAAAGTACAGGCTAACAGCAACAACATTTCTTAACATTCCAACTGTGGCTTTAACCCTTAGCTCTCAAACAAAAAGAAAAAGTGACAAAGGTAGGGAAGGGGAGGAAAGAAGCAGGGGAAAAGAGGGGGGAGAAATGAGAGGGGCAGAAAGAAAAAGCAGAGAGAGACTTAGGAAAAAGAAAAACCTAAGCCAAAAAGAAAAAAGGGTACAGAAAGCAACAATAAATTTATGGGGGTCCTTGCAACTGGGGCGTCTTGAAAACCGCACCCCTAACTCTCTACACTGGCTCTGAGAGAAGAGTTGGAGTTGCTGCCACAGCCACCGGAGAGAAACTAGGGGTGTCAGCAATCCTTGCCAGCCATTTCAAGGCTGTGCTCCAGGATTTTTCTGATAATATTCTTTGCTGATTCACTAGCTCCTCCAGATGAGAGTTGCTGTCCCCGTTTTGATAAACGGTGGGGTCCTCTTCTCTGTCCAATTGGGGACCAGTGGGAATTCAGATAGCAGACTGACAGAGAAGATCCGGGTCAGGAGGGGCATTGGGAACTTGGACCACTGTCCAGGTCATGATAGGACCAACAGAGTTATTGTGACAGAGTTTCTCCTTATAAGTTGGGGGGGGCAGAGAGACAAGACGGAAAGGGAGGATAAAGAGGGGACGGAGAAACAGAAGTTTTCTTTAAGGCATCTACTTGACCCTTTTGGGCCAGGTTCTCTGATTTAAGGCGGTTAAAATCTTCCATATGGCTCTAAGCCATTCTAACCACAAGTACACTCTGATGATTAACTGTGCAGTGCTCCTCCGTGATTTGTTGCAAGGTTTCAACCTGACTTCTAAGACTTCAAACTTCATCTCATAACCCAGATAAGCCCTCACAGAAATCCTGCACCAAAATAACCTTTCCTTTATCTTGGGAATACCTGGATGTGAGGGAGGCTTCCACCCATCCCTGGATGGCTGACCATTCCTGACGTCCCCTTGGAGGCCCCTCATAATACCCCTCCACTTCCCTACCAACTTATTAATATATTCCCTAACCATGGTTACCGTAAAGGGCCCATTCAACATACCCATATCCACGGTGAGGAGTGGTGATCAGGCACTTCTCTCCCCTGGGATCCTGTTCGTGACACAAGATGTTAGAAATAACCAAACAAGTTTTTCTGGGGGTGGATTGGGGAGAGAGAACCTTTTATTGCCTGCTTGTTCCACCTCGACGCCGCAAGTGAGCCCTGAGGGGGTTACTTTACAATCCTTTTATCCATAACAGTATGTAAATGTATACATTTCCAGCAACTTCCCATAGGCCCTTATTTGGTTACCCTGACACCTATAAAATGAATATTAACAACTATATGATGAATACAATTATACCGGCCCATTTGTTGTTTACAAGATTAACATACAGAGGGCAGGCACAGCACCTTAAAACTTATTAATTTTACACATTCTTTGATATAAAGGTATGCTGAGGGGGAGGGGAGAAGATAATGTTTTCTTCCTACCAAAGGCCTTATGCAGGAGTGGCGATAGTTAGCCTCAGCGGTTCTCTACTGGTGGTACGCATACCACTAGTGGTACTTCAAAGAAGGCTGGGTGTTACGTGAGCCATACCGTGCCACCGAATCTGCCGCCAAAAGTCCCCCCCTCACCCCCGCGAAACCCTGCTGCCAAAAAGGGGCAAACGGCGGCAGGGTTTCAGCGGAGGGCATTGTTCCCTCCATGTTACCCCACCGCCGCCGAAAGTCCCCCCCCCCCCCCCCCGCCGCCGCCGCGAAACCCTACCGCAGCTGAAAGTCCCCCCCACTTTTTTTCCCGAGTGGTACTCAGGAAAAAAAGATTGAGAACCGCTGGTTAGCCTCATCCCCTGAGCAGAAGGCCACGAAGGGAGGAAAAGAAGAGAGATAACAGCCTTTAGCTAGAATTCACACCAATTAACAGAAACAAGGTTTGCCCATGCCATGACCCCATTCCCTTTAACGTAGCCCTGACCATTTGTCCAGCTTTAAACTCTTTAGTCTCCTACAAGACTATTTGGGGATAGCTCAGCCCATCCTGGCTGGTTTTCGTGTTAGTTCAATAAGGACACTCCCTGTGTTGCATCTTTCTGTGTTCCTGTGCTGGTTTCTCTCTCTCTGGGTACAAGCAATTAAAAGGATTCAACATCACTGTGCTTTACTGGCAAAAAATTAAAAGTCAGTGTAAGAGAAAAACTTTTTGCCGTTTTGGGGGCTGGGCTGTTTACACCAATGGTTCAAACAGAAACTAAAACAGGCTGTGCTTTGTTCTGACCAAAGTGAAGCAGACAGACTGGGAATGGGGAAGAAACAAAAGCAGTGCTAGTGAATGGAAATCACCAGCAATTGTGTGTGAACGACCCCAACACACATGAATAAAAGACACTAAAAGACAAGAGAAAGAAAGGAAGAAAAAAAAGAGGGGCAGCAATGGCTACATTTATGGCACCTCTGGGACCTTTTGACAAGACCCTAGAGAAATGGAAGTCATATACTCAGCGTTTTTAGCTTTTTCGTATTGCAAATGAATATAGATGCAAAGAAGGTGTCCATTGTCTTAAGTGTTGTAGGAGTTAAAACTTATACTTTATCACGCAGCTTAGTGCACTCTGAGATGCTAGGGACAAAATCTTACAGTAACATTGTGAAAATCCTGGGGGCACATTTTTCTCCAAAACCTCTGGTAATTCCAATGAGATTTAGATTCCAGAAAAAGAATCAAGAAGAAGGTGAAACAACTGTGTAATTTGTAGCAACTCTGAAGAGGATTGCTGAGCACTGTGAATTTAATGATGTGTGAAATGACACCCTCCGTGATAGGTTACTGTGGTGTGCACAATGAAGCAATACAAGAATTGCTTATTGACAGAGGCCCAACTAACCTTGCAGAAGGCCATTGAAATGGCAATTTCTATGGAGCTGGCCGCAAAGCAAGCCCTACAGCTCAGTGCATTTATCAGCATGCATAAGATGTCACAAGAACCTACCCAGAAGAGAATGGGGAGCCAGGCATGTTACCACTGTGGGAAGCCAGGTCAACATGCATTGGAATGCTGGTGTAAAGATCTTGTGTGTCGACAATATGGCAAAAAGGGACACCCTGAACGTGCCTGAAAACAGAAGAAAGAAGAGTCAAACAGAACCGGCAAACTGGAGAAAAAGAAGCCTGCTCTCTGGTGGACCGAAAAGAAAAATCTGCATGTGGTAGAGTAGACTCAGGATGATCAAAGTGACACCCAGTCAGAAAAAGAAGTGCCACTCCATGTCTTGTCCATGGCAGTTGGCTTACATGAATACTGGGTATCCCTGCTGTTGGAAGGAAAACTTGTACACATTGAACTGGACGCTGGTGCAGCAGTTCCTCTGGTATCAGGCACTGTGTATTAGGAGATGTTAAAGCAACTCCCGCTTAAGATGACAAAAATTGCTCTGAAGACGTACATTGGAGAAGCTGTCCCATATTGGGCTCTATTGATGTTGAGGTGGAGCTCAATGGACAGACTGCTAAATTGCCACTGTTTGTGGTGGAATGCCATTACCCAGCCTTAATGGGAAGGTCATGGCTTAGGAAGATCCAGCTGAACTGGGCAGGAGTGCACAGGATGGCTAAAGAAGAAATAGGTCTGACAGCTGTATTGAAGAAATATGCTTCTGTTTTTGGAGAGGATCTGGGAAGTATGAAGGGAATAAATGTGAAATTGAACATTAAGCCTCACAGCCAACCAAAATGTTTTAAAGCCAGAACTGTGTCATATGCCATCAGGCTAAAAGTTGAAATGGACCTGGAGCGCCTGGTCAAAAATGGAGTCCTAGTACCACTTACCCACAGCCAATGGGCAACCCCCACTGTTCCAAAAATGAAGAAAGATAGCTCCATTTGGATCTGTGAGGATTTTAAGGTCACTGTTAACCCGGTGTTGTGTGAAGAGCAATACCCTCTTCCCCGAATTGATGACCTCTTTGCTGGCTTGTCTGGTACCGAAAAGTTCAACAAGATAAATCTGAGTCAGGTATATTTAAAGATACATGTCAATGAGAAGTCCCAAGAGCTGTTGACTATCGTGGCACATAAAGGGCTGTACCGATACTTTTGCTTGCCCTTCGGAATGACATCTGCTCCAGCTTTGATCCAAAGGGCTATGGACCAGATCTTGAGCGGCTTGCCAGGAGTCCAGTGCTATCTTGACCACATCATGGTCACTGGAAGAATGAGAAGGATCACCTTAAGAACTTGGAGGCTGCCCTATAAAGACTAGAAGAGTATGGCCTACAAATCCACAAAGACAAATGTGAATACTTCCAGCTCTGTTTTGAATATTTGGGACATATCATAGATGCTACTGACTTTCATAAGGCTCCTGCAAAAGTCAAGGCTATTGTGGAAGCTCCACCATCTCAAAACATAAGCCATTTTCTCTCTTTATTAGACTTTTTGAACTATTATGGAAAGTTTATTCCACAGTTAGGAACATACTCAAACCACAACATCAACTCCTTGGCCAGAACAAGGTCTGGAAGTGGACTGAAGCCTGTGATGTCGCATTTAACATGGCTAAACACGCATTCCTAAATTCAGAGATTCTGACACTATTTGATCCTTCCTTATTTCTACAGTTGTCCTCCAATCCCTCCCCTTCTGGATTGTGAGTGATCGTGCCACAATTATGCCTTTGGGAGAGGAGAGACCCATTGCTTTTGCCTCATGCACCTTAAGCAAAGCAGAATCTAACTATGCCCAATTAGAATGTGAAGCACTGGAAATCATTTTCAGAATTCGGAAATTTCACCAGTACCTATTTGGATGGAAGTTCATACTTGTCACTGACCAAACATCTCTAACATCAATTTTTGGACCATGCACAGGTATTCCACCATTGGCTGTTAGTCATATGCAACAATGGGCATTGTTGTTTTCCGCACACACATATGAGATCAAATATCAGAAATCCACTTGATATTGCAATGCAGATGGTCTCTTAAGAGTGCCTTTACCAGTTAAGCATCAAGTTATTAGCCAGAAAGACATCTTCTACTTTGAACAGGTAGACAACACACTCATCATTGCTACTAAAGTATATAAGGCCACTCACATTGACCCTGTCCTGTCTCAAGTTATGAACCTAGTGTTGCATGGACTGGGGACCGACGAGCTGGGCAGCAGCTCTGCAGAAAAGGACCTGGGGGTAACGGTGGATAAAAAGCTGGATATGAGTCAGCAGTGTGCCCTGGTTGTCAAGAAGGCTAATGGAATATTGGGCTGCATTAGGAGGGGCATTGCCAGCAGGTCACGGGAAGTGATTATTCCCCTCTATTCGGCATTGGTGAGGCCGCATTTAGAATACTGTGTCCAGTTTTGGGCCCCCCACTACAAAAAAGATGTGGACAATTTGGAGAGAGTGCAGCGGAGGGCAACCAAAATGATTAGGGGGCTGGAGCACAGGACTTATGAGGAGAGGCTGAGGGAACTGGGCTTGTTTAGTCTGCAAAAGAGAAGAGTGAGGGGGGATTTGATAGCGGCTTTTAACTACCTGAAAGGGGGTTCTAGGGAGGATGGGGCTAGGCTGTTCTCGGTGGTGGCAGATGACAGAACAAGGAGCAACGGTCTCAAGTTGCAGGGGGAGGTCTAGGTTGGACATTAGGAAAAAGTTTTTTACTAGGAGGGTGGTGAAGCATTGGAATGGGTTACCTAGGGAGGTGGTGGAATCTCCATCCTTACAGGTTTTTAAGCTGAGGCTTGACAAAGCCCTGGTTGGGATGATATAGCTGAGGTTAGTCCTGCTTTGAGCAGGGGGTTGGACTAGATGACCTCCTGAGGTCCCTTCCAACTCTAATATTCTATGATTCTATGATTCTATGATCTCTACGGGATTTTCAGGTCTCATCCGACCTGCTTCCCAACATGTCCAGGAGGATGGAGTTATCAGTCCATTCTGGTTGCAAGTTGTGGGGGATGCGCATCATTATTCCACCACTTCTGAGATCACAGATGTTAGAACAGCTACATTCAGCTCACTGTGGAATACTGTGCATGAAAGAAATTACACAAAGCTACTTTGGTGGCCTGCCCTGGACAGTGCCATTGAAGAGAAGGCAAGAGCTTGTACTTCACGTCAGAGTGTGTGGAATGCACCTCAGTTGATGCCCCTACACCCATGGGACTGGCCTGAAAACCTGTGGCAGCATATTCACATTGATTTTACTGGCCCATTTGAAGAAAGCATGTTCCTGGTTGTCATAGATGCCCACTCTAAATGGCCAGTAGTTTCTGTAATGCTCTCCACTATTCATGAATGTACTAGCCAGAAACTGCATGAAATCTTTAGTCGTTTCGGTCTGCCAGAACAACTTGTGAGTGACAACGGACCGCAGTTTGTCTCTCAGGAGTTTGAAAATTTTATGAAAGCAAATGGGATACATCACATCCCTTCCACACCATATCATCCATCCACCAATGGATTAGTTGAAAGGTTTGTGCAGACCGTGAAACAAGCTTTAAGGTCTGTAAGGGAACATTCATCCATTCAAAAGCGTCAAGACATCTTCTTACTATCATATAGAAACACACCTCTTGCTATGACCAAAGTGTCCCCGGCTTTTCTAATGATGGGACAACAGCTGCGCATTTGCTTTGATCTGCTGAAACCCACCCAAGCATGACAACTTGTGCAATGTCAACATCTGGAGAGAGAGATGAGAACAGGGAAGGTAATACAGCCAGAGAGGGATGATATCATAAGCATCAGATGCCAATCCGCCAACACCCGCCTCCCAAAAAGACTAAAACAAAACCACCACCTCCAGCTCATTCCTCCTTGTCTACATTTCCCCTTGCCTTTTCATTATTCAGGTCTCTAGCTCTAACTCACTGTGAGTGTGGAGTGTGAGTGTGGAGGGGGCTGAACTTGTCATTTTTCCTCCTCATGGAATCTGGAGAAAGAAGTACTCTCACAAAATTCATCCCTATTCCTCCCACCCTTAAATCAAGGCAGGTGGGTTGTGCCTCTCTGCCTTCAGTAACAGCCTCATTTCTCTCTCTTTTTAGGGCTTGTGTGTAATATTGTTCTCAGTACCATTAACAAACTAATGTTATGTTGCAACCTTCCAGGAAAAACATTTACTTTTTTGTATATGCCCAGGTTTGTAAGCCTGGAGGCAAGAGTTCCCCTAGAATTGGACTCAGGCCACTTGGATTTCACCTCCGAACTCATGGCACCATAGTCTAGAGACTCTTAATACCTCTGAGCATCAGGCAGAGCCCTGCTCTCACACTGGGGGAGTTATTTGCATTACAGCAATGAGGAATAACCTCCAAAATTCCTGAAATGGACCTTCTCTAACAATCCTGGCTGTGGAGGACTCAGCTCCAAGGGAACTCCAGGGACAGAACTGCAATTTACACGGTCGCATGGGCAGCTCAGACTGCCAAACACTGCAATGGACACACAGCTTTAACCATATAATACTATCTCTGAGGTCTGGAGAATGAGTGAGGCCCAGTGGGTCAGAGCAGTGCGAGGGAATCTGTAATCAGGTGTCCTGGGTTCTAATCCTATCTCTGAGATAGGCATGATGACTAATGGTAGAGCAGAGGCACTGGGAATCAGGACGCCTGAGTTCTTTCCTGACCTCAGTGCATTCGAGTCTGAAGATACGTAACAAGTGGGAGCATAACTCACAGAATTGCCCTTGTGCTGGGGAGAGAGTCTATGAAGTGTTCATGTGGAAATGCCAGATTGGAAAGATAAAGCCCACGAACAGGACAAACATCCTGTTAATTACTCCCACTTCCAAGGAGACTGATCATCAGCTCCCCTCCCCAAAGGAACTGGCATTTAATGACACCCAGATCATTATGGAATTGTTATAATTAATTAGCACACTGAGGGATGGATCAGTCCATGGAGTCCCTGTTTCACAAAACTTGTCACCAAATACCCTTACTTTTAATTTTTCGTTTTGGCTAATATGTCTAATGTATAAATGTAGTGAAAAGAAAGTTCCAGAACATTATTATTACTATTAGTCACACTATTAATGTAATGCTGTTGCCATAGCTAAAATGCTGACTGAATAGAATATGACATAGAACACACTTGAGATTTGAGATTCGGTGTAAAGTGAAAATGGCATTGTCAAAAAAAGTGTAAATGCTGCTTTAACAACCAGCTTTGAAAGGATTTTCATTATTTACAACCAACGGGAAAAGAAACATCTGTGTTATGTTCAATAAGCCAGTCAGTATTTTCTATTGTGAGTGGAGTCAGGACATGTATAAAAGAGCACAAAGGTAGCACTAAACATAAATCTGCTCTTACAGAATGTACTAATTCGAGTTCTGTTACTCATTTTTTTCCCACAAATCTAAGCCAACAGAGTGTGAATATGATATTGCTTTGGAAGATGGAATATATGCATATGATATCTTTACACATTATCAGTTCCAATCCAGGCAAAAATGGACTCTACTCCATTTAAATAAAAAAATCAGCAACCCAAAATTCTCATGTGTTCAGAAGAAGTGTGAAGCAATAGTTGCAAATGGTTTTTTTTCCATGGGTAAATGATTAACTAATTGATGCAGAGCCGTATTATCCATTAGGCACAATAGGCACAGTTCCTAGGGCCTACGAAACTTTCAGGGCCTACGAAAAAAATTTATATATAATTTTTTATTTTTATTTAAAAAACTATTTATTAATAGATTAAAATCAAATTAGTTATTTCGGTCGGGGGGCCTACGAAGACAAGTGTGCCTAGGGCCTACGAAGGTCTTAAAACGGCCCTGAATTGATGATCTGAAAAACATTAAATATTTGTCACTCTCTGTTGATGCATAGAATCAGGGACATATAAAATTGCTTCTTCTCTTGTTTCATTATATCAAGGCTTATGAAATCAGTTCGTGTGTGCAAACTAAACTTGTGGATTTTGTCGAACTTCAAGGAGAGACGCTGGAGTTTACTGGAATTGAGAAAATAAATGTATGAATATGTATGCAATTGAAAATAAGGTCATGGCATTCACAGCAGATAATAGAAACGCAAACTTTGGTGGCCTAAACAGACGTGGAAGAGAAAATTTACACACCAAAGTAAAGACAAGCTTAAAAGGGGTAGAGATACGTCTTGGATACCCTGCTTTTATTGTGCTCAACTGTACCCGAACTGCAAGGGATTCTATTTTGATAGAGATTGAGAGCATTCTAATTAAGAATTTTGGTTAACTTGTGATGGGACGACTAGCAAAGTTACCATAGAAAATAAAGGGGAACGGATGCAGATCAGGATAAGTAAAGAACATGTCAGAGATCTTCTGACCAATTTCAATCAATTGAATTCAGCAGGGTCTGATGCTATTCACCGAGGGTACTGAAATAATTAGCTGGAGAAATCTTGGCACCATTGGCAATAATATTTACAACTCTGGAAGACTGGAGAAGGGCTAAAGTAGTGCCCATCTTTGAAACATTGAAAAGGAGGAGCAGGGAAACTATAGGCCAGTCAGTCTGATTTTGATTCCTGGTAAGATACTAGAGCAATGTATAACACATTCAATTTACAAATACCTGGATGATGAAGGACTAATTTCTAGCAGCCAGCATGCATTTACTAAGAACAAATAATGCCAAACCAGCTTGATTTCCTCCTCTGTTAGGCTAACTTGTTTGGTGGATAGGTGGAATGTGATGGATATAATATACCTGGAATTCAGCAAAGCTTTTGACACAGTCTCACATTACATTCTGATAAGTAACCTGGAGAAACGCCGGGTTGGTGGATCTAACATTCATTGGATACATAAGTGGTTAATCAACCCCAAACAAATGGTGCTATTAATGGAATGATGTCAGATTGAAGGGAGGTCACAAGTCGGATTCCACAGGGATGTGTTGTGGGACCAGTCTTGTATAACATCATCATTAATGACCTGGATGTAGGAATAGAGAGCGTACTGATCAACTTTGCAGATGACAGATGCTGTGGGGGTTGCCAGTACTGTGGAGGATAGAGCTAAAATTCAGAGGAATGTTGATAAATAGGAGAAATGGGCTAGAGACCACCAAATGACATTCAGCAAAGATGAATGTGAGGAGCTACATTCATGGGGGAAAAGAAGAAAATGCACAAATAGAGAATGGGGAATAACTGGCTTGGCAGAGCACTGCTGAGAAGGATCTGGGAGTTGTGGTGGATCACAATCTCAGCATGAGTTAGCAATGCAGGGCTGCTGTAGAAAAAGCAAATGCAATTTTAGTTTGCATTAACTGAGGCATAGGAAGCAAGTCATGGGAAGTGATAGTACTACTCTATTTAGCACTGGTTAGACATCAGCTGGAGTACTGTGTCCAAAATCGGTCTCCAATGTATAAAAAGTATGTGGAGTAACTGGAGAGGATCCAGAGGTGAGTGACAAGGATAATTAAAGGGATGGAATGCAAGCCGTATGAGCAAAAGAAGAAGGAATCGGGTAGATTAAGGGGTGGGGTGTGGGGACATGAGAGCAATTTTCAAGTACTTGAAAGGCTGCCAAAAAAAAAGGATGGAAAAAAGCTGTTCTCTCTTCCCACAGCGGGTAGGACAAGAGGCAATGGGTTCAATCTACAGCATCACAGATTTACTTTAAATGTCAGGAAAACCTTTCTAAATGTAAGAAGAGTAGGACAGTGGAATCGACTATTTAGGAGGTTGTGGCTGCTCCTTCACTGAAGGTTTACAAAAGGAGGCTGGGTAGCCACCTGTCTTGGATGGTTTAGACACAACAAATCCTGCATCTTGGCAAGGGCCTAGACTAGATGACCCTTGCCATCCCTTCATACTCTATTATTCTACGATTCTATGACCACCTCTGCTCATATTTTCCTATGTCAGAAGGAGGCACAAGGCAAACATAGAGACAAGCAAGACAACGTCGTTACTAAACAAAAAAGTGTGGCTATAGAAGCCACAGGGAAGAGTACTAAGCACTATATGACCATGGCTGGTGAAAGAAGAGTCTCTGCCAAAGCTGTTTTCCCATAGCAGTGGCCTCTCTGTGCACAGCTCCTGAGAATTTGATGCCGGTAGGTAGCACAGAACTCTATTTTAGTATTTCTTTGTCTCTTTCTCAGTGAACATCTGCTGTGGTTCTGGAAAGGACTCTAGAGAGTTGTCCAGCTGAGTTTGTCTGTTGGGCTCTTTTTTAATATCTCTTTCTCATAAACAAAAAACCCTCCTTGAGTAATCCTTTAAGCGCTTCTAAACAGCAGGGAAAGCCCTCCTTGCTCCTTAATCTTGGAAAGTGGCAAACAATTCTGGAGCTGATTAAAAGGTCGCTGTGACTCAGGGATGACCCAAGGCTGCTGTGACCGCAACGCAGAGTACTAACCACCATAGTAACATGGCTGCCTGTGTGAGAAGAGCAGCTTAGAATCCCTTTGCAGCTCAGTTGTGTCTTTCTGTGCACAGTGAGCCAGCCAGCTCAATATCTGCTGGTCTTGCAGGAAATGTAAAATGTCTCTGAATTGGAATTGGCCGGTGATTCCTGGGATCATTAAGTGGAGCAGTTGCAGCAGGCTTTCACAACAAGGCATCAGTGCAAAGTTGGCTAATGCATCTGTCTAGTAAATAGAAGATCCTGGGTTCAAGTCCCTGTGGTGCCCGTCTGCATTCTTCTGCTCATGTCTTTCTCAGACACGGAACACACCTTTGCTGTCAATCCAAGTAATTGTTTGTTAAGGAAAAGACTTTGCAAAGGAGCGTTGCAAAGAACCAAATCACAAGCCTGCAGGAAACAAAAAGACTGTTAACATAACAGCAAAAACACCCCCAGCGTGGGTAAGCCTTTAAGGGATTCTTCACGAGAGACAAAGCTTCCCTTGCGGAAAAAACTTCAAAAGTGCCAAATGACAAGTCTGGAGCTGATGAAAAGACTGCCGTGACTCAGAGTCAAGCAAAGGTTGCTGAGACCAGGACACAGAGTACTAAGTCCTATACAATCTTGGATGCTGGTGTGAAAAGAGCACCTCTGTAACCTCAACTGTGTTTTCTGTGGCAGTGATTTTGGGAACCATCAAGTGAAGCAGTTGCAGGATACCATGCGAGGCAGGCACCAAGGCTAAGCTTCTTAACTTGCCTGACTAGTAGACAGGAGATCCTGGGTTTGACTCCCAGTGGTGCCTTGCTGTTTGCCCTCTGTCTCCTCTGCTCATAAGCTGAAGGGCATGAGAGGAAGTATAAAAGAGGCAGACCCTGCAGCTCATTTCAGCTGAAGTCGCTGAGGGAGATGGATGCCTCCCACATGCTGCTAGAGCAGTAACCTGAAGGCAACCCTGACAGTGCATAAGGCTTGCTGGGGTTGCCAGCTGACAAGGATGCCGAGAGCTGCTGGGACTGCTGATGGTAGTGCAGCCTGGGGAGATGGAGGATGACCTGATGATGCTGGTACACTGAGAGTAGGAAGCAGCTCAGGGAAACAAGATGAGAGTCTGGTTTTGTGCTTTGGCTGGATCCCAGCGGATTCAATGGTAGAATCAGCAGTCACAGTTAGGGACTTGGACTGAGACCCAGTGGAGTAGGGTGAGCCCGGGTCCCTGTAACCCTTGCTGCCAATGCCCTCCCTGAGATGGCAGCCTACCTACCTTAGGCCAACTTACCTGCAGGAGTCTCTGCCCTTCCTGAGAGCCAGAGCCGTTAGACCCTTTGGCGCTCCACCCTGCCTGGGGGCCCGAGCATATAGACTGCTTCGTGCTCTACTTGGCTTGAGAACTTGAGCCACAGAGACTGCCTACTGCTCTGCTCCACTCAGAGGCCCTGAGCGCCTGACATTGCTTAGTGCTCAGCACTGCCCAAGGAGGATCTGAGCTCCAGAGAAAGCTAATTCCCCTCCCACTGCAGGTATCCTTTATAGGTTCACAGCTGCGAGGACGCATGGCCTCCCTCTGAGCCTGACAGAGAAGGACGGCCATGCACACCTACACATGGTGGAGACTTTGAGTAAAGCCCGCCCCTTGATATCAAGGGGGACTGCAATTGTTCCTTACCCACCAGCAGCTGAGTGCCAACATGGACATGGACAAGCTGTTGAAATGGTGGGTCAGGAGCCGACAGCAGAAGAAACTGCTACCACAACTGGGGGCACAGCTGCAACAGCTGATATGAGAGCTGGGGGCCCAGCAGCAAGAGCAGCCCTACGACTGGAGGCACGGCATCTCTGATGATCCGCCTCACAAAGACGGGAGCTGAGGATGACCCAAAGGCATTCCTTATACTATTTGAATGCCTAGCCTCAGCCCACCTAATGGGCCACCCTCTTGCCCCGCTACCTAATGTGGACAGCCCCGTTCACTTATCGTGGCATCCCCAACAAGGAGGCCGGTGACTACCGGGCGGCTGAGACAGACATCTTGTATGTATTAGACATCACCACTGAAACATTTCAGCATCGGTTTAAGAGAAAATCCCATCTGTCATGGGCCTACCCCTGGATAGTGGCCCTAGAGCTCAAATATATATGTTGGGGGTGGCTGCAACCTGAGCAACACTCCGACCCCGAGGTAGCTGATCTGGTGGTCTCGGAGCATTTCCTGCATATCCTCCTATCTCAGGGGAGGACCTGGGTCATGGGACACCTCCACACCACTTTGAGTGCGGCAATGCATCTAATGGAAAACTTTATGGATGCCGAAATCCTAGCGGTGCCTGGAGCTGCGTCGGTGAAATGGAGCCTCCCAGGCTCAGGAAGAACCTTCAGCCTTCAGATGTCAACACGGCTGAGCCTCACCTGTGACTGTAGTTGAAGCAATGGTCCTGCCATGAACCACCCCGGCCTCCCACGGGCCACCTGCCTACTGCAGCAAAAGAGGAATGTATGCAAAGCAGGACTCTCCGGAGCATTCACAGATCCCCGAGATGCGGACCAGTCCCATCAAGATGCTCTGCATGCGGCTAGTTTGGGCATCTCCAGTGCCAATATCCAGCTCCTTCAGCCAGATTTATATTGGTGAGACCCACACCTCCCAGCGCCACCCTGCCAAGGTGATGCTCCCTGTGGACCACAGCGGGAACAGATCCTGTGTCAGAGTCACTTCCCATGTATTCATGGAGGATGAAGATCTATCCCATTGCCCAAGTATCACTGACAAGGGGATGGCATAACCCAGATAAGGACCTTGGGGATTGCTCCAAAGCTCACTAACCCCTTCATCCTTGTCTGGGACTGGTTGGAGTTCCCTCAAATTATGCAAACTGCAGGTCTCTGAGGCCTACTGGTGCAGATGGATCTCAAAGGCGATCCCCTCGAAGGCATGGACATGGAGCAAGCAAAGGCTGATCTAGGCAACCCACTGGCCTTGCCTGACGGTCGTGACGCCCCAGAACATGACATCCCAATCCAGCCAGCTGCAGGGGAACCTTGCCTGGACCCCGGGGGTGATTTCAGCCAGGATCAGAAAGAAGACCCCACCCTTAGCCAAGTGTATGAACAGATGGTCTACATCAATGGCGCTGCAACAGACCCATGGCTAGCTGCACAATGGCCTTGGTTCGAATTCACACAGGATCAATTATGCCATGTCTATCATGACCCATGTCTATCATGACCCTCGGACCCGGAAGTCCCGGTCCCAACTGGTGGTGACACGGTGTTAGCGGTGGGCCATATTAAGGTTGTTAATTAAGGACGTCTCTCACCTCCAGCCATCTGGATCAGGAAGAGACCCTGGCCATGGTCTTTTCCCACTTCTTATGACTGGATGTGTATTGGGACATGAAGTGCAGGTTGGTGGCAACTCCAAAGGTTCCAAAAACCCTCTGATCCCCCTCCCGGTGGGGGGAACACCCTTTGAGAGGGTAGTTATGGACTGGTTGGACCTCTCACAAAGTATGTCATCGGCTACTACTAAATCCTCCTGCCAATGGACTACACCACTTGTTTTCCTAAGGCTGTCCCCTAAGGAGGCTTTCTCGATTTCACCGTTTCCAGAGGCAGACTCCACCAGATCATCTATAACAATATTAACTTTATTATTAGGATATAAACGTTCATCATTAAAAGTATCAGGTAAAGCTTCCAAAAATCTAATACATGGAAATTTTTGCAACAAGACTTTATACAACGATTCCCAACAGCTATAACAGACCACAATATTTTCAGGTATACGTGATACCAGTCTATTGATTTCTAATATTTGCTTTATAAAAAACAATTTTCCAGGATTTGAAGGGCCACAAACAGAAAAAGGAGTGAAAAATACTGGTTGATAGAGAGAAGAATGCTGAAAAAAACAAAAGAAAAAGTCATTTACGACAAAAGAACCCTCGAGGCAGACTTTAAAATCTTACCGTATAGACACTGATTATTATGCAGAGCTATGTTCAGTTTGCTCACCCCTTTTCAAAAGCCTTTACAAAATACATACACTTACAGACACTTGAGTGTTATATACATTGTGGAAAATGTGTTTTGTCAGGGGAAAAAAAGCTGAACCATTAATTTAAATACTAAGTACATGGGCCTCTTTAGCCTTGCCCTCCCACACCGCCCGAGATAAATTGCAAGTGACCACCCTGGCGCGTCAAATGTACCGTGGTAAAACACAATTCTTTTTATTAACCCTGGCATTTAAAAAAAAAAAGAAAATACCTGTAACAAGCATGTCTAGTTCTGTGCAAAGAAATCCGTCTCCTTTAAAACTCCTCATCAAAGCCAGACCACAGCAAAGGAAAGCTATTCTCTGCTTGCCTTCTGATGACCTGGTAGTGGTCATCTCAGAAATAGTGCTCAAATGTTCCCCTAAAATCCCGACAAGTAAGCGTGCTAAAAAGAAAATGAGAAAGTATTAGAAAACTAAGCAATAAAAGGTTCCCCCTCAAAAGAAATACACTGCTTGTAAAACAGGCAGGGGGCTTTATCGATCCTTTGTTGAGCATTGTATTCCCCATGCTTCAGACCTTTTAAATAACAGCTAATGGAACACACTGAAAAATTGTACCTCGTTCCTAGCCATCAGCTGGAACAAATGAAACGATCCTTTAGTGGAAAAGAAAATATCAGAACCACAACTACTTGACAATTAGATTCAGAAATGAAAGACATTCTTTAAAGATCTGCTTTATCTGACTGAAAAGGCTGAACTTTATGTGAGGGTCCTATAGAGATTCCTGGTACTGGCAAAGCAGGGTGAAGTGGAAAAGACTCACATAAGTCTCTTTCTCCCAGAGGAAGAGCAAGAGCAAATGCGCAAGCCTGAAGCCGAAGAGGGTTCATCGGACTTTGTCGCTCAGGAGGTATTGGAGGGAGTAAGTCCTCTCTATAAAATAAAAGCTGAATTCTTGATATAGAAACTCAGACAGCGTAAAGATGTATCTTCTTGGGAAAATAAAGGAAGCTTTGTTTACCGGACGTAGCGCTTGTGTGGTTTCACATGCTCAGTTTAGTCAGGGGGGTTACCGGCTCTTCTTCTTTCACTAACGAGGAATTCTAAAGGGTGGAATGTTTTTATGAAAGCCTTTCAAGAGCCGAATGTGCCTACGTCCATTGCAGGACATGTTACCAATAAGAAATTTTTGAATGTCGAAAAAGAGGTCTATAGACTGCCAAGGCTAAAAGATTTAGGAGAAATGTTACTGTCGGTGGGAAATCTGCGGGAGTGAAAGAACATGCCTGGCCCTTGTTTTGGTAAGTAAATGACCAGCCAGCATTCCCTGGGTAATTTACCTGCGTCCAGGTTAACAATAGGACTGGGAGGTCTTCTGGACACAAGGCCCTTCGGAGCACGTCTCTAGGAAAAACATCATAAAAAGAAGCCTTCTTTGTTTATAGGCGCCTCAACTGCATAGTGTACATAATCACATACAGTCAACAGGATATGCCTTCTATGGTTCACCTCCAGTACTTTATGAAAACCCCCACACACTATCACGTGGACCATGGTGGACAGCGCTCTTGCAAATGACAGCTCCATACTTAGGTTTCCAGTTTTAATCAGAGAATAATGATTGACGCATTCCTGGTCCAGGGTCAGATTAAAGGCATGTAAACCTGGGTAGATTCACCATGGTCAATCAAGAGAGCTCGGTCTTTTACGTATTTCCCAGTTGCCTGAATGAGCTGCACGTACTCCTTCACACAGTTCCCATTCTCAAAATTAGATAGTAGAGGTTTAACTGGCACCTGATCACCCTCCACATATAAGGCCACAAAATCAATGTCATAATGTTAAAAGTTGAAAGGGATTTTAGCGTAATTGACGCTGAAGGTGTTGTTATCTCTAAAACTGATAATAAGTTGTTTGTGTAACTGTCCAAAAAAGAGATTTTCCTGGTTACTGACACGACTGCCAGCCAGAATACTGAATAGCATTATGCCCACCCTGTCTACGGAGCACTTAGCGCTGGCAGTCATTAGAGCTTCTGTCTGGACCAAATGGACCCGCAATGTCACTTTCACCTGCCTTACAAACAAGGAAGTTGAAATAATGTGCTCTTTAAAATTCTTGTTGCCGTTCCCACTCCAGAGGCAAAAAGTATTTTTGCTACGTGTGAGTTTAATTTTCAAGTCAACTCTGTTCAGCTGCAGCTTTTCTTGGGAAAAAAAGGTTGCTGTGTAGAGGCACCAGTATATCCAACTACCTGCTACCGGCCATTAGTTTTGCCTGATGCATAAACCTACTGTTACCCGCGCCATCCAAAATGTTGCTCACTTGGGTCCCCACTGTGTCTTTTTTAAGCCCCCCTGAGGAAAGCTGCGTTAGTGAGGATGTCATGGCTGTAGTTAAGAATCAAGGCTCTCTAAGGGTAAAAATTGTTACTCTGACTGATAAGACGGTTGCCTAGAGAGATGTGCAGCTGGTGGTGAGGAGGTAGTTTGTTAGGGCAACTTTGGTGTCATTGGTAATGTCTGACCTGCCTTCTTTCACAACCTTGCAGCACATGAACAACAGCATGTTCTTAAGGTCTAAGTAATGATCTCCATGTCCCGAAAGAAAAAATTCTAGAAGGACATTCACTGTGGAAGCATCCAAAGGAGGCTCTGTGACGTAAAAGCTATTATCCATGCTGGTTTCCGTGGGGCTATCTGAAATAGATGCAGTTTTGATTTGGCACATTCTTCAGAACCACAGTAAATGAAAGTCATTTTAAAATATATGCCTTTTATCATGGGCGGTGCTCAGCTTCCTCTTCTTAGGCTGCTTTTTAGGTTTATGGTTAGGTGTCTTCTGGTAGTTTTTTTTTAAAGGGAATAGGAGGCCTTGTAAATGGTTGGCATGACGCTGCTCTTTTTCTGCTCATCATCACTAGACCAGAACCTTCCTGTTCCGTGTGCGCTCCTATTTTGTTCAATACGGCGCAAGACACACAGTTCACAATGTCTCCCGTTATATGTTTTGAGGCTGTTTTCATTTAGAATCATAGAATATTAGAGTTGGAAGGGACCTCAGGAGGTCATCTAGTCCAACCCCCTGCTCTAAGCAGGACTAACCTCAGCTAAATCATCCCAGCCAGGGCTTGTCAAGCTTCAGCTTAAAAGCCTCTAAAGATGGAGATTCCACCACTTACCTAGGTAACCCATTCCAGTGCTTCACTACCCTCCTAGTGAAAAACCTTTTCCTGATATCCAACCTAGACCTCCCTCACTGCAACTTGAGACCATTGCTCCTTGTTCTGTCACCTACTACCGTTGAGACCCGCCTAGCTCCATCCTACCTGGAACCCCCTTTCAGGTTGTTCAAAGCTGCTATCAAATCCCCCCTCATTCTTCTCTTCTGCAGACTAAACAAGCCTACTTCCCTCAGTCTCTCCTCACAAGTCTTGTGCTCCAGCCCCCTAATCATTTTGTTGCCCTCTGCTGGGCTCTCTCCAACTTGTCCACATCCTTTTAGTAGGGGGTTGCAAAACTGGACACAATACTCCAAATGCAGCCTCAACAATGCCGAATAGAGGGGAATAATCACTTCCCTTGATCTGCAGTCAATGCTCCCCACAACGTTAATAGTTAAATGGGGACCCACTGCCTAGGTACTGTGGACACGGTGGCCCGAGGAAGCCTCTTTGAACCATGCCGGTACTAGCATAGCACTTTGAGAATCCCCTGCCAAAATTATGTTTTTTTGTTATTGAGGTATTTAAAAAAAATTAAATACTTAATAACAAAGCCAAGCAACACTAGCTGTCCGTGTTTGCTTAACATCCCTTACACTACTTTAATTTTTTTTTATACACCTAGACCCAGATTCCCATCTTGTACATTCAGAGACAGTCAAGTTTAAATGGAAACCCCTTATTCCCTTTTGTAGTTTTGACTAATTGTTCAATAATTAAATGATTTAAATTATATAGTTCCTTTGCCTGCTGCCCGCAGCAGTTGTTTACAATTAATTGTTTACAGATGATTCCTTCAGGAAAAGGGCCCATTTCTCTTCAGAATCGCTGTAAAGGCTCCTGGGGACAAAAACATAGTAGTAGCCACTACATGACCCCTTTGTGTAATTTATTTAACTATTAGATTTCCACACAATGTGACTGTACCAAATTATACATACATTTACTATATTGAATATTATTCAACCAAAATAATTTTATAACACTATTACTCTTATTACCATTTCCACAACTATTACTTTTTAACAATTCCACAACTTCAGATGTTAGAAATAACCAAACAGGTTGTCCCGGGGGTGGATTGGGGAGACGGAACCCTTTATTGCCTGCCCGTTCCACCTCCACACCGCGAGTGAGCAACGAAAGGGTTTCCTTACAACCCTTTCATACATAACAGTATGTAACTATACATTTCAAGCAACTCCCCATAGACCCTTATTTGGTTACCCTGACACCTATAAAATGAATATTGATAACTACATGATGAATATAATTATACCCCCCCCGTTTGTTCTTTACAGGATTATTGCATAGAGCGCAGGCACATCACCTTGAAACTTACTAATATTCTATAAAATATACTGTGTGCAAGGGAGGGAAAGAAGATAATGCAGTATTCCCACCAAAGGCCTTGAGCAGGAGGGAGAATAGTTATTTGTTAGCCTCATTCTTTGTGCAGATGGCTAGGAAGGGAGGGAAAGAAGAGAGATAACAGACTCTAGCTAGAATTCACACCAAGTAACAGAAGCAAGGTTTGCCTGTGCCATGACCCCATTCCCTGTAGCTTAGGCCTGACCACTTGTCCAGCTTTTAACTCTTTACTCTCCTACACTAACCACTATAGTAACATAGCCACCTGTGTGAGAAAACCCTCCTCGGGTAATCCTGTAAGCGCTTCTTCACGACAGGGAGAGCCCTCCTTGCTCCTTAATCTTGGAAAGTGGCAAACAATTCTGGAGCTGATTAAAAGGTCGCTGTGACTCAGAGATGACCCAAGACTGCTGTGACCGCAACGCAGAGTACTAACCACCATAGTAACATGGCTGCCTGTGTGAGAAGAGCAGCTTAGAATCCCTTTGTTAGCTTAGTTGTGTCTTTCTGTGCACAGTGAGCCAGCCAGCTCAATATCTGCTGGTCTTGCAGGAAATATAAAATGTCTCTGAATTGGAATTGGCCAGTGATTCCTTGGATCATTAAGTGGCGCAGTTGCAGCAGGCTTTCACAACAAGGCAGCAGGGCAAAGTTGGCTAATGTGTCTGTCTAGTAAACAGACGATCCTGGGTTCAAGTCCCAGTGGTACCTTGCTGCATTCCTTTTCTGATGTTTTTCTAGGAAACGGAACACACCTCTGTCGTCAATCCAAGTAATTGTTTGTTAAGGAAAAAACTTCTTTGGAAAGGAGTGATGGAAAGAACCCAACCACAAGCCTAGAGAAAATGAAAAGACTGCTAACAGAGAAGCAAAAAAAGCCCATCCTGGGTGAACCTTTAAGCGCTTCTTCATGAGAGACAAAGCTCCCCTTGCGGCAAAAACTTCAAAAGCGCCAAATGACAAGTCTGGAGCTGATGAAAAGACTGCCATGACTCAGAGTCGAGCTGTTACTGAGACCAGGACACAGAGTACTAAGCCCTATACAATCTTGGACGCTGGTGTGAAAAGAGTACCTTAGAAACTCTCTGTAACCTCAACTGTGGTTTTCTGTGCCAGTGATTTTGGGGACCATCAAGGGAAGCGAGCAACAAGGGGGTTACTTTACAATTATTTTATGCATAACAGTATGTAAATGTATACATTTCCAGCAACTCCCCATAGACCCTTATTTGGTTACATTGACACCTATAAAATGAATATTAACAACTACATAATGAATATAATTATACCCGCCCCTGTTTGTTGTTTACAGGATTACCATACAGAGGTCATGCACATCGCCTTAAAACGTATAAATTTTACACTAACATTCTTTGAAATAAAGGTATGCCAGGGGGAGAAGGAAGATAATGCTTTCCTCCCACCAAAAGGCCTGGCACAGAAATAGCAATAGTTATTTTTATTAGCCTCATTCCCAGCACAGATGGCCAGGAAGGGAGGAAAAGAAGAGAGATAACAGACTCTAACTAGAATTCACACCAATTAGCAGAAACAAGGTTTGCCCGTGCCATGACCCCGTTCCCTGTAACTTAGGCCTGATCACTTGTCCAGCTTTTAACTCTTTACTCTCCTACAATATTAAAAGAATATATTTACTCACACACACAAACACACACAGACACAGATTCTCTTTTTCTCAAAATCCTTTGCACTCTCATAGACTATAAGGTCAGAGGGGACCATTATGATCATCTAGGCTGACCTCCTGCACAACGCAAGCCAAAGAACTTCCCCCAACCATTCCTGTAATAGACCCCTAACCTACGACTGTGTTATTGAAGTCCTGAAATAATGATTTAAAGACTTGAAGGGACAGAGAATCCACCAGCAAGTGACCCATGGTGCAGAGGAAGGTGAAAAACCCACACGGCCCATGCCAATCTGCCCTAGGGAAATATTCATTCCCGACCCCAAATATGGTGATCAGCTAGACCCTGAGCATGTGGGCAAGACTCACCAGCCAGACACCCAGAAAGGATTCTCTGTAGTAACTCAGAACCCACTGCAACTAGCTTCCCTTCACACGCCATTGGGCATATATATCGCTAATAATTGAAGATCAGTCAATTGCCAAATTACGCTGTCCTATCATACCATCCCTTCCATAAACTTATCAAGCTCACTCTTGAAGCCACCTAGGTTTCTTACCCTCACTGCTCTCCTTTTCAGCCTGCTCCAGAACTTCACTACCCTGATGGTTAGTCTTCAACCTTCGTTTAATTTCAAGTCTAAACTTCCTGATGGCCAGTTTATATCCATTTGTTCTTGTGTCCACATTGATGCTGAACTTAAATGACTCCTGTTTTAATTATTTTTACACAGCTATTCACAGATTACATTCCCTTTTATGCATTTGGAGGCACTTAAGTTCCAAAGAAAACTCATGTTTTTTTAGTGATTTTGATAAAATGTGTCCATATACAAATGTTTTAAATTAGATTGTCTCTCTGCCTATAGTAGTTATTTACAATTGATTATTTACAGACCACTCCTTTGGGAAAAGGGTCCTTTTTCCTTCAAAATAGTGACAAAAAGAAATAAACAACTTTCTCCTGTAATACTTTCCCTCTTCAACATTTCCACTGCTTTTAACTCTTTAATGTCCTGTAGTCATAGCTCCTCACTCTCTTTCCTTAAATCACTTGCTTATATTGCAAAATGACACCATCAGCCCACATATCACCATTCCAAGTATTGTCCCAGGGATCGGAATCCCTGGTGCCTGTACATACTTCTCCCCTTACTCCTGCCACAATGCCCCAGTGGGCTCCCAGCATTTTATTTATAATAGCTTTATCTGTTGTCTGCAGACTATATGGTTGCTGTTTGTTTGGGGCTGATCCCGATTTCCTCATAGACCCATCCCTTCTCATCGGCATGGGCCTTTTCCCACCCACCTATTTATCAAGGAGAACAGGCTCCTCAATTAGCCCTCACCCCTACTAGTCCCTTTACTTCATTCCCTGTTTTTCTCATTGTTGTGGGCTGGTCACTCTGCCACCAAGATAGCAATCTCTTCTGACAGAGTGTGCAGGTATTCTGCTATAATTTACTGTGTTAGATTTGATCAGTTTGGTCCAAACGATGTTAGGTTGCCCACACTGTTCACCAGTAGAGGTCCAGGCTTCAGGGGGTAGGAGATTCAGTGCCCATAACTCCCACAAATGCCTGCCTGAGGGGAGACCAATGCATGAGATGGGCCATAAGCACCACAGCTATTAACTTTGTCTCCTTCCTCATATCATGCATATACAATATATGTGATGACACCTATGGCTCGAAATATTGATTTTTAGGCACAGCATTCCACAGTAGAGTTCAAGGAAAACATCTAATTCAGTACATGTTCAGAGCAGAGCAGAGTCTTCAGCTGTATGTGACTTTTTCTGCACAGAGGAGAAGGGACAGACTTTATTGTCAGGGGAAGGCCGGAGGGAGCAAGAGTCCGAGGCTGCAGCCCAGCCCACCTTCCCTCCTATGAGGACCTACCGCAAGAGTGGCTGGAGTTGACATCTCCACGGGAAGACATAAAAGCTAGAAAGCAAAGGAGGGTGAGGCAAAAGGCAGGGAAGGCCATGCCTATGCGTGGCCTAAGTACCACGACAAAGACACCAGGCCAGTCTGCTCCCCATCTCTTGGGTCACCAAATTTCCCTGAAGGCCACCTGCAGACCAGAATGTGGGACGGGTGCTGAGGCTCTGCTGCCAGCATCAGAAAACGGTAGGAAAGCAGGGCCAGCCCCATGGCTTGCCCTCTTACCATTCCCACTCAATATGCTGCTTCTGGGAGTCGGCAAGAAGATTTCTCCCAAGAAGATTTAACCCAGCTAGTGAAAAGAGGAGAAACATCCAGGTGTCGTGCCTAAGTGCCATGTTTTGCTAAGGTTATCAAAATTACCAGGGATAAACGGCCTCCTAAATTACGGGAGCAGTTTGAAGAGTGCTTTAAGACACTAAGGCAGCTCATTTATATTCCCTTTTAAGACAGAGTGTGAGGCTTGAAAAAGAAAGCTTAAAAAACTTAGCAAACTTCCCAGAAAAATTTGGCTAACTTACTCAGATTCTTAACCATTTAATAGTCTTTATTTATTAACTTGCTACAACTACTTAAATTAAATCTTTCTTTTACTGATTCATTTTTTTGATATAATTATAAACAACAAAAATTGAATACAATGATTAAATTCTAAACACAAAACTTACTAATATAACAACTAGTAACTTAAGCAATTTATTTTACCAGAAATCTTGTTCCCTTATTCTCTTACAAACTTTCAAAACACATATAAAACTAAAAAAACAACTAACAATTACAAAACAAGTACAAAAAACAAATATTCCAACAATTACAATCACAATCACTCCTGGAATACGAATAGAATTATTGCTAATTTTACATTCACATTCACTACTCACCACATACAGAAATGAACTCAGCTGCAGCAAAACAACAAATGTTTTATGACCTGGTCTTTTTATTTAGAGCTCTATTTTTTCATCCAGGTGGAACCTCTATCGTAGTCACACCCATGTGAGCATCCTCAGGACAAGTCCCAACGGGTTATCAGCCCAATTACAATGGGCTGGAGAGAGGCAGGATGGCTGATCAGACCCTCTTGGAGGCACGATTCAGGTGTACCCCTTGGGGAGGCTCGGTGGTCCTCACGACAAGGCTCTCTAATTTTTGCTTTGTCTGACAACCCTTTTATCTCCACTCCAGCCTATACGTCCGCCAAACCAATTATGGGCATTTTCTACATCACTTTGTCGGTCCCTCCTTGAGGAATTCCTAGGCCAGGAGTTTATCCTTGATCAGGTGTAATTTGCCAATTAAAAGTTGCCAAATATGGGCCCAGAACTGCTGGGTTCACAAGTTCCCCTTATTTCAAGTTTAATTGGTCATTTTTCGGTCAGGCCAGGGTTCTTTGCTGCCTTTGAGTTTTCTGCCCCATGTGGCTCATAACTCATACTTTCTTACCTCAAAACTAACAACTTCCTCTTATCTACTACAAAAATAACAAGAAACAACTACAAAAATAATTGGTTACAAAACCTTGAAGCACAATTAACAGACTTCAGTAGATTTCTTCATTTATCACATATAAATTGGTTACTTGCTCCTTTCTCAACATGGA
>NW_027133109.1:0-6269 GCF_026122565.2 Emydura macquarii macquarii
AAAAGTGATGCCAAGTGGTGCACGGGACATACGCTGTCCATCTGCACAGCGCTGACTTTCACCCTCACAGATAATCACACAACCGCAGGACTACATCCATGTACAAAGAGACAGAAGGGGCAAAGGAGCAGCGGCTAATACAAACCAAGGAGAAAGCTCGTTTGGCTACACAGACCACTAGGTGAACACCTGGCCCAGTTCACTTCTATTTCACACTTCTGGGTGGAATTCGCTGGCTTGTGTTACACGGCAGGAGAGACTAGATGATAATAAACATCCCATGTCCCCTCATCAGTTATGGGTTAGATTCTCAGCTGGTGTAAATCTACATAGCCCCTTTGAGTCCAATGGAGTTAGTCCTGATTTACACCAGCAGGGTGAGTGACAGGGGGGAATCAGCCCCTTTGAACCCAATGGAGTTACTCAGGATTCAGATTATGGTGAGTGAGATGAGAAACTGCAGCCTGGTGGAGATGAGGATCCGGCCCTTTCAGTTTACTAGTGCTACCTTTATTTATGCCAGCTGAGCAGCTGGTCCTGGGGGTCTGTGAGTGTCCTCTAAAATGATGCAAAATCTCAGTTAATTGGTGACTCTGCTGAGGTCTCAGACCAGGAGCCTGGAGGGGATACTGAGACCTGATCCCAAAGGGACCTTGGGTGATTTAAAGACCATGGACAGCCTAAAGGCTGTGGGAAGCTGTGAAAAAGCTCTGGGCTCTGCAGCAGCGTGTGGCGATAGGCTGTGGACATCCCTGGCTACCTTCGGAGACGATGAGGTCTGCAGGCTGGATAACAAAAGCACAGACCGGGCACCTCTCCTGTGTGATGTGCTGTTTTGGGTAAGAAATCTGGACACTTCTACACAGGGGTCACGGCCAGGGGGAAGAGGAAAATTCCATTCAGCTGGATCGTCCTCTCGCAATGCAGCCACTGTAAGACATTTGGTCTGGTAAAGATTTTCTCTGTCCCTCACTCTCTTCCTTTCTTGAAATCTGTCAGTCTCCGCCTCACTCGAGGACAAAGTCACCCAAATATTTTCTTTACAGAAAAATCCGTCCATCCATCTGTCCGTCCTCTCTGCAGTACTGTCTGCCTGTCTCTCTCGTGTGCATATGTATCACTTATATCCCTCTCTCCGTTAATCTCTGTGTGGCTATGTACACACCACAGTTTAGGTTGGTATAAATTACGTTGTCCAGGGGATTGAATAATCCAGTGTAAGTTACACTGACCTAAGCGCTGGTGTGGAGAACTCTGTGTTG
Organism: Emydura macquarii macquarii; assembly: GCF_026122565.2. Classification (NCBI taxonomy): domain Eukaryota; kingdom Metazoa; phylum Chordata; order Testudines; family Chelidae; genus Emydura; species Emydura macquarii. Next base: position 1,263 of record NW_027133109.1, read on the forward strand.
GTGGGAGAGCTTCTCCCACTGACATAGCCACTGCTGCTCGCGGGGGCTGGAGTATTTAACATGACGGTAGAGCTCTGTCCCATCGGCTTAGCCTGTCTGTACTAGCAGTGCTACAGCGACGCTGCTGTAAGCTCTGTAGTGTAGCCAGCAGGTGATAACCCCAACACGGCCCCTTCTCCCTTCCAACAGTACCTTTCATGCATGGGGAAATCTCCCTGAGAAAATGCAAATAGACACGTCATTTTTGTCCTTCAAATCTGACCTTAAAAATCCCCTGTTGTGATATTCACAGAACACAGCCTGCTGACCATGGCTGAGCAGATGACACACTGTTGCTATTCCTCCTTCTTTCCTTTTTCTCTAACCCCTATAAAACTGCCCAAACAATTCATATATTTTAACAAAGCTGGGGCAATTCTTCACCAGATTCATTTTGTGTATGTTGCATCCGCACCCTCTCCTTTAACAGAAACACAGAGCAGCACCACATTGATAAAAATGAATCCCTGCCAAACAACCTACTCCACTGCACACACAATAATCCCTCTGCAGAGAGGATGAGAGAAAGAACAAACCACATATGACAAACGTTGGTCACATCCCCTAATCCACAAGTGGAAGGCTCTAAGATGCTGTCATAATAAAGTTGGGGCAGGAGCCTGTATAGAATAGAGTTGAAGAAATTAGAGCAGGATAGGACTGAAGAGAAGAAACTGGAATAGAGTAGAATAGAATAGAACATCCCCTTTGTCTGTTCGTCTTTGGATGGAAAGATTTTCAAGGCAGCCATATCCTCTTTCTGTGTTCTGCAATGCACAGTGAGGACCTGATCCCAACTGGTATGATACTGATGTAAATATATACTACTACGAATGAAAAGGAGTAATGTGGTGACATGCAGTAAAGAGGTGGGAGTGGAGGGAAGGGTGAGCATTGCAGCAATAGGATGATATTTATTTTTGTTTCAGTAACTCATGGGCATTATTTCTCTCTCCTACCCCAGGAATGAGTCCTATATCGGGTTGGTCAACCGCACTGTGGTGACTCATTTCATTCTCTTAGGAATCCCCAACACTGACGGCCTCCAGACCATCCTCTTCGTCGTCTTCTTAGCTTTCTACCTCTGCACCCTGCTGGGCAACCTGCTCATCTTATCAGCCATCCTCGCTGACTCCCGCCTGCACACCCCCATGTACTTCTTCCTCTGCAATCTCTCCGTGCTGGACATTGGATTCGCCTCCATCAGCACCCCAAAATTGCTGGCCACCCTCTGGGGTCAGAGCAAGGTCATCTCGCTGGGCGGGTGCATGTCTCAGGTCTTCTTCTACCAGTTCCTAGGCTGCACCGAGGAACTGCTCTGCACCGTCATGGCCTTTGACAGGTACGTGGCCATCTGTCACCCGCTGCACTACCTGATCATCATGAACTGGAGGGTGTGCGCCATCCTGGCTGCCGTCACCTGGGTCACCAGCTCCTTTCACGCCACCATTTTCACCAGCCTGACCTTCACGCTGCCTTACTGCGGGCCCAATGTGGTGGACCATTACTTCTGTGACATTTTCCCCGTGGCCAAGCTAGCCTGTGCGGACATGTACATCATCGAGACCGTGAGCGTCTCCAATAATGGCCTGGTGCCCATGACCTGCTTCCTCCTCATCCTCATGTCCTACGTCCGCATCTTCTACTCCATCCTGAAAATGAACTCAGCTGAAGGACGACGCAAAGCAGCCTCCACTTGCGCCTCACATCTGACGATGGTGACGCTGTTCTTTGTGCCCTCTGCCATCATCTACACACAGCCACAGCTGAGCAAAGTGGTGGCGAACACTCTGCAGATCTCTGCCGATGTGGTAACGCCCGTGCTGAACCCGATCATCTACACACTGAGGAACAAGGACGTGAAACGGGCTCTGAGGAAACTGAGAGGGGGTCAGACGACTGCACGTTGATGTGCTGCATCTGCAGAAGTAGCATGTGGGTGAGCATTGAAATATGTCTACAAATTCATCCACATGGCTCTTATGTGGCTTCTGTGAAAGTCTCTCTCTCTCCTTCCCCATACAGCCTCACCTGTCTATCTGGAGCTCTACGAATAATAAAAGTGCTCCTAAAAGTGTCTAGCTGTCTTGGACATGATTTAAGGCTGACACGTTCAAAGCTGCCTAAAGGATAGGCACTCTCAGTCTGCATTAAAATTAATAGGCATTAGAGATCCAAGTCTCATAGCTGACTTTGAAAGTCTCAGACTCATTGCACAAATCTACAAAAGCCAGGGCAGCATCTTCTGCAAACTCACGAAAGGGAAGAAAAAAATTCTCTTCATCATCTGGTACAAACCACATGTCAGCAGGAAGCTGTGCTATAGAGCTGCCTAACGCTCCCGGGAGAACAGCTGGGTTTTTCAGCATGTCCTGAAGTTCAATGGATTTGTGGTAAAATTTTCAAAACCACCTCAGTGATTTAGGAATGTAAATCCCATTTTCATAGAATCATAGAAGAACACGGTTGGAAGGGACCTCAGGAGGTCATCTAGTCCATCCCCCTGCTCAAAACAGGACCAACCCCATCCCCATCAGAAATGATGGAGGCATTTAGGAGTGTAAGGGTACGTCTTCACTGATGGCGGCTAATTCGCCACCATCAGATTGATCTATCTGGATCGATTGAGCGGTCAGTGAGGACCCGCTCAATCAATGTGGAAGTCGACTTGTGAAAACGACCCCTTCAAGTACTGCAGTGCAGTGAAGATGCTGTGTACAACAGAAGTTAAGAAGTCGACGGGCGTTACGCAATCTATTCTGCGTAGCTTGTGTAACTCCCGTCGACTGCCACTGAATTTCAAGGTAAGTGTAGACCAGGCCTAAATCTCACTGAAAGGCCCTGGGATTGAGGCTCCTGAGGACCAGATTTCAAAGGCATTTAATCACCTAATACGGTTTTCAAGAGCACCTTGAGTGAGTCAGCCACCAACCTCCCATTTACTGTCAATGGGAGTTGAGCACCTGACCTATTTAAAAGCCTTAGTAAATTCCACTAGGCACATAAACCCCTTTGTAAATCTAGACGTTAGGCCAGAGGATATTTAGACACCTAGAAGGATTTTCAGGAGCATGCAGGCACCTAGCCCCCATTGAAATCAACCAGAGTTAGATGTCTGGGGCCAGAATTTTAAAAGGGGGACAGACAGCCATTTCCTGCAATATTCTGGATAAACTTCACTGCATGAGCTTTTGGAGGCCCATTGTATTAAAAATGCAGCTGTGTGTGTGTTATTGTGAAGACCCGAGTCAGCAAGGAGAGAGATGTGGGTTTCCACCCAAGAAAGGCAAAGGCCAGGGAGCTGGGAACTGGGAGTGTTGGCCCTTGCTGGACCATTAAGGGAAAATACAGGTGCAGTTGCCCTGAACTGTAACAAAAACTGGGCCTAAACACCAGGATCCATTTGAAAACCCCACTATGTGCCTGTCTGCACCTTTGAAAATCTGGCCGTTGGGAGCCTATGTCCCACTGAATGTCAGTGAGAAGTGGGCTTTTTAATGGCTTTTGGAAATGAGACTGATTCTCCTAAGTCACTTGGGGGGTTTCGTACATTTTACCCTGTACTCAGACAGAGTTAGAAAGATAAAAAAAAGGAAGGAAAAAAGCTAACAGACGGTTTAACGGAGGTGAGAACTCTACACTCATCACATGCACTGTGTTTTGGGCTTGTGCTACGTACGTATTGTGTCTTCTGCATCCGTTGCACTTGAATTTTGAGCAACATTCAATGTGTATGAAACCAAAACCTGGGACTCAAATGAGGATTTTTTTCCTGTTTCCCACCCTCAGCTGTTTTATTGGAACTTGTCTCTGAGTTGTCTGTGCTTCTTCTTGCTGTGCCAATTAAAAATAAAGCTGGAAACCAGTGTGTGGAGAGGATTGGAGTTTGAGCCTCTGATTTCCAAAGGGCCCAAGGAAGTTAAAAGTCTGCGGCAATTGGAAAACTAGTTCCCTTCAGACACTTTTGAAATTTCCAACCTAAAGTGGAAGTGTGATATTAGAAGTTAGAGAAGTGACTTAATCTCTCTGAGGCTCAGTTCTCCACCTGATGCATTGTGGACAAATCACTCTTTTCTCCCACACATTTCTCTTGTAAGCTTTTTGGGGCAGGGTCTGTCTCTCACCGGTGTGGGTGCAGTGCCCATTACCCTCTAATGGCCTTCTAGAAGAGAAAATTAATATGTTTGTGAATTGTCATCAGCTCTTATTGAAGTGGGATTTTGCCCATAAATGAAAAACAATAAAAATAAAAAATGGAAAGGAAACTGAGGCAGATAATATGAGCCATGCCACTTGCCTGTTTCCCTGCAGGACAGTCCACACTATCACAACTTCCCAGCATTAAAAAACAACCCTGACTGAGGGAGGAGCGCCCCTCCTGAGTTGCCTGCACCACCCCCTGCATTGTAGCTCCTCTTTGAACTGCCAGGGCTTAGCCTGAATTTTTTCTGTTGTTTCTCTGCCGTTATCCAGGAAACCAATTTCCAAAGAGCCACAAACCCAGAAGAGGGCGACTGAGCAGAGAGAACTTGGAATGGAAGAGAGGTGCACAGCTGTGGACATTGACTCTAAAAGCAGCTGTAATTTATGATGGACAATGGGAAAGCTCCATTGACCTCCAGGCCCTGGGCACTGGATGGCTGTAGAGGGAGAGGAGGTGGCTATAGCGTTTAGTAACTGAGAACTGTATCAGCTCAACACACCTACATGTAAAGAGCCCATGGGAATTATTTCCAAAGCCTTATCTTGTGGCTAAGAGAAAGGAGTGGGACACAGAATATCTGGGTTCAAGTACAGGTTTTGTGGATTATTGCGTGTGTGACATTGAGTAAATCACTTAATTGCTTTCTGCCTCAGTTTCTCCATCTGTTAAACAGGCATCATTAAATCCTTTGTCTCTCTCATTCATTAAATGTGTATCCATTTCAGACAGCGACAGCCTCTTACTATGGGTCTGTTCAACAGCCA
>NW_027133110.1:0-6107 GCF_026122565.2 Emydura macquarii macquarii
CTCAAGAGTTGAGGAACCAGATATCTCTCTCAATCAGGTCATCAGGGAAGGGTGTGAGTATATTAATCCAAAGCATACCGTATAAATATATAGATATCACGTGTCTTTAGAATAAGACTGTAATCCTATCCATTATCCATTTGATTATTCATTTTCTTTTAATCAGTCATTTATCTATCATTTTATGTTATCTTAATGAAAGCTTATAAAATTATACAGATTCAGTTATCAGTGTGAGCATTCCTGTTGTGCACTCCGGGAGTCCCTATAAAACTCTTCTGGAGCCCAATTCCAGGGCGAGAACCTCATTATCTTCTGATCAGATCAGCCTGGCGAGCCTGTATCTCCATTAAAATCACTAAACACCCAGAATTCAGGCAACAAGTGGACACTTGTATAGCTAATTTGCCAATATGCTGCAAAAGGGATGCATATTTGAGTGGAGTCCCATCCAATGATGTCAATCTATTAGCCTCCCATACAGGTAAAAATTCTGTGGGTGAATTACACATCCAAGTTGAATCTAAAACCATGATTATAGGGTGGCACTCTGTAGGGATGGGTAGTTTCTGCCATTGTTCCGACACACAAGCCACTGCTGTGCAGAATGTGGGACACATAAGCATGACATCTTTCAGGTGTCTTCCATCTCCCTTGAGTTTGATCTAACATGTACATCTGTGAAGTAGGGGTCCCAGAACACAACAGTGACCTGGCAACAGAGTTATATCTGTACTGGGGTCACTGTTATACCTTTTCCCTGCAACAACGAAGTTCAGTATGCCAGTCATACATTAGACACTTGTCCATCCTTGGGTTGATTGGAAAGCAAGAACTGGAGCAGTGTTTGATAGCCCAGCTAACAGATATTTCTCACAGATGGAATATTTTAATTTCACTGGGCTCATTTTCCTGGAGGCATAGGCTACTGGCCTAATCTTTCCATGCTTCTCTTGGGAAGCTACTGCTGTGAGTGCTGTTGTACTCACAGAGACCTCTCGGTGATCTGATTTGCTAGGATTTGGAGTGATTAGCACAGGTGTGGCATCACTATTTTGCCTCTGTTCCCTGGGTTTCTTGTAATAAGTGGCACAAAACTGGATGGGCCTGCAGCACATCCTGACTTACCCTTTCCTTTTCTTTGTAATCGCTGTTCATTCCATCTCCTGTTCCTACCATTTAACATTTAATTCCTCATCTGACCCTTCACTAAGACTGCCTGTGTGTTTTCCTTCTCTTTCTTTACTGTTAACAGCATTTTCAAATCCCCCGTGTTCCCCCCCGAATCTACTGTGTCTGGCACTTCCTCTTTTTCTAACTCCCCAAAATGTTTATTCTGTTCTTCCTCCTGTCTGCTTTTAGCCCTCGATCTGTTAAGTATGGGTGAGGTTCTCTGTCCCACTGCTGCTGGCTGTTCTGTCCCAGGTCCCAACATGGCTACTGGGATATGGGAAATCTGATTTATCTGCTATTATATTAACAACATATACAAGTGGCAGCTGCAGCTTTATACACATATTCTCTTCATTTCCTCCCTCTGGGATAGCTTGGGTTTCCTGCTCAGCCTCACCTTTGATATTTACTAACTGACGACACATATCTTCCAGAATATTAAAAAAAAAAAAAAAATTATTCTAACGGTTCTGTTCTCTCAGCTAATTCTGCTATTTTCCTGTCTTGCTCAAATGACTGTTCCTGACCCAGTGTTGCTCGCTCTTTCCATATTGTAATTTTGTAACCTGCTTTTTTATGATTGCTGCTTATGGTCAGCCAGTTCTCTTGCAAGACTACTTCTCTGATAGAGGAACCCAGAATTTACTTCCTGTGTCTGACTAAGCTGTTTTCTTAGTGCTTGTCTACACTACAAAATTAAGTTGATTTAACTTAAGTCAATGTACAGCCACCGCAGTAATTAAAGTGGTGGTTCAAATTATGTCCACACTATGCTCCTTCTGTCGGCGGTGTGCATCCTCATTAGGAGTGCTTCCACTGACTGAAGTGGGGCATTGTGGGGCACTGACAACTGGAGCCCCGCAACTTTGGGGCTGACAATCTCAGCTATCAGATGGATGTAGGGATCACAGTTAGGGGCCTTCCCTGCCCAGCGCTGACAGCCCCAGCTGTCAGCTGGGTGAGAGTGGGGCTCCAGCTGTGAGCTCCACTAGGAGCTGACAGCCAACAGATGATGTAAGTAATTCAGTGTCTACACAGACACTGCATCGCCCTAACTACATCATCCTTAGCACTACACCTCTCGTGGAGGTGGAGTTATTAAGTCAATCGATGAGCTGGTCTTCACTGCCACTGGCGGTCAACAGGAGATACACAAGCTACATAATGTAGCTTGCATATCTGCCATTGTCGTACTTACATTCACATAGCGCAGCATCACATAGCGCAGGCCCTCCTGTTGACGCAGCCTTACTCCTTTTGGGGAGGTGGACAAATGGCGTCAACCGGAGAGCCCATCTCCCATCGATTGAGTGGGTCATGTGGGTCAGACCTGCTCAATCGATCCCGCTGCATCGATCGCAGAGGAGCCCACAGTATAGACATACCTGATGTTGTGAGCGACTTACATCGGCAGGAGAACCATTGTAGTATAGACACTGACAGAATTAGGTTGACATAAGCTGCCTCATGTCAACCTAACTCTGTAGTGTAGACCATAATGTCTCATTTATCCCTTGCTCCTGGAATAAAGCTTATCAAACCACATCCAACTGTTCTATTTTTTTCTTCAATTTTGTTCCCAGAGCATTTCATGAAATATATAAACAATCCATGGCTATTCCTTTTACTGCTTGAAGTTTTTTCTTTAATTTTTCTTCCTCAAAGAGGGAACACTTTCAGTTCCATGGATTTTGATGTTCCAAGAGGATTTGATTACGTTTGGGTTTTTTTGGTAATCCTCCCCCCTGTATTTTAATATAATCTAGCACGAAGGCCTCATAGGGTGTCTATGGGACTACTGGGGCAACTGCCTGAATTGGCATCTGACTCTATTTCATTAACTGCTTTAGAAGTTCACACTAAAGAAGGCATCCCTTCTTTGCACCAATGCAGGCAGTTGCCCCATGTGGATGTGGGTTTCAAACACTGAACATGCTTGTATGAACTCGTAAGTGACTTCCAGTCCAGAATCAGGAAATGGGTTAATAGCAGGATTATGGGAAAGCATGGAAGACTTTTGCACTCAGGTTATGGTAGCTTGAATCCACACTGCAGACTTGTGCTAACAGGTTGGGCTTACTTGAGCTTTAGCCTATACCTCTCTAAGTAATCCAAGTTGAGTTAAAAGAATCACCAGACTTGAGTGGTTTTTGTGTGTGGGCAGGTTTAGAATTTGTGGCAACACTTGAATTAACTTGAAGTGAAGACAAAGCCCAAAGAAGGCAGCTGCTGACTTTGGTAGGAAAGAGAAAACTTGCACAAGGCAGTACTGCAGTAAAACTAGTGCTAAGAGCCCTGTCTCTGCCAGTTTTAAAGAGACAAATTTCTCATTAAGGATAATTTCTCTTTTTTTATTTCATTTATGCTTAACCTGATTGGGAATCCAATGGAAATCTGACCCCGGGAATCATTCTCTAGTCTTTCCAAGGCCTCTCATCTCCTTTTCTGGGAAGCCTGCCAGTTTGTGTTGTTGTAAGGAAAATACAGTTGCACAACTTTAATTCTGTTAATAAAGTTTGTTATGTGGGAGTGACCTGGAATCCAAGTTTTATGCAAAGACACCATCCTCTCAGCAGGGATGCTATGAAGCTAAAGGCGAAGCTTAATACTCTCTGAATAATTAACACAATTATATTTTTATTAGTTCTTTCTGCAAGTACAATAAAAAACTTCTGCTACATGATGTTTCCTGGCAACACTGCATCCACAAAGAGAAATATTTCCTCCTTTTCATCCTTGAGTGTGTGAGTACATTCTCAGGAAGTACATAGCACACAGAGTGCTCAAGACTTTTGGTGTGTGATTATTGTTTGAACAATAAAGCCAACTCAAATTCCAGGAGATCCCAAAAGTAGAACATCACTTCATATGCAGGTAAGTGTTAGTCATCCGATAGTGACTAGCATGGTAAATTATTATATATAATGAAAGCGTTGTCAGACCACAAGAGACGTCAGTATCACCATAAATGAAGTCACAGGCCCCTCATTCACAAGGCAAACAGCACTTAGTGTGTATCAGCCTTTTAAGCCTGGCAAGGGAAGTCTCTGGGGCCAGCGCTATCCTGTGCCAGGTTTGTACACAGGGCACAAACCCAAGATCATCAAACATAGATAGCTAGAGAGGAAATAGATTCAGGAAGACAGTGGGGGTGCTTAACCCACACCCTCATTCACCAGCTGATTCCCTCCCCACTGCACTAAACCCTGCAAATCCAATCCATCCCAGGCCTTGCCCAGATCAAAACCTACCAAGCAATCTCTTAAGCTAACCCAATCTGCTCAAAAACCCTAACATCCCAGACTGATAATCCTCCCTCTCGTCTTATCTTACCTTTCCACAGCTTGGACCCATCCCTGTTAGCTCGCTCCCTCTCCCACACACCCCCAGTCTCAGAATCAGCACACACACACCCCAAACCCTCCAAGCTCAGGAAAAACATCTCTTCTTACCTGACATCTACTATCACCATGTTCAGAAAAACCCGCTCAAAAATCCCTTCTCCTTGCTGGGCCCAGAGAAACTGGAGCAGAGGCAGCATGGAAAGACTGCAGGAGCAAGGAGCCCTATATTATGCTGCCCTGAACTAACTCCACAGAAGTTTGTGTGCCCCACTCTGTGCCTCCTGTTCCTTCCCACAGTTTATGTTCTCTAGAGACTCCTGCCAGACTGGTGGCAACAAGAGCTATAGCTTCCAGGGGATGAAACACAGCAGGTGGTAGGTCCTGCGCCCTGCAGCATAGCCACATACACAGTGTCTGTAGTATGGCCGACAGCTGTGGCTATTTGATGCGGCTTTGGCCATGTAAGTGCTATTGAGGCAAATGAAATGATGTCTTACACTCAACTTGATGGCGTTTGTCTAGGTGTAATGAGATAACTTTGGAGCACCACATCTGATCACTTTGAAAATTCAAGAGGATGTTCTAGGCATCAGTAGGCAGAGCTAGGGATGTAAAATTTCCAGGAATTTTGAAGGCCTGGGACAAAAAGAGTTTTTTTCCCATGCAAATGAAAATTTTGGAAAAAAATTGAAATAGCTGCAGTAATTACTTGTTTATCAAAACGGAACTTTATTTGCTTCTTTAAGAATGAGAAATGTGTTATGTATAATTTAGTTAGCATGTAAGAAGTACTGTTTGGTATATTAATGAAATAGATAAGTAAAGTAAATTCCTTAGTTTAAATTCAAATAGTAAAGACAAATTTAACTAGTATTAGGGATGGAGCTGCAGCTTCACACTAAGATATTTAATTGCATTTTCTTGGCAAATAGGAAACAAATATAAAATGTTGAAAATAGAAAGCACCACTACTGCTGTAAACTAAAAGGAAAGTTATATCCTTTGGGTTCAGAAATAGTATGTAAAGAGACCTGAGCTGACATTATCATGCAGATATAGAAAAAAACCCTCATGTTTCCAGAGAAACATTTTATTCATCTATTAGTTATTATTAGAAAGCATTTTGAAGGACTGACGGGCAGCAGTAACAATATTATTATAAACATTCCTCTAAAATTTTTGTGTGTTCATTCGAGAGAAAATATTTCATATGTTTATCTTCAATTTCCCCCCAAATTTCCAATTATTCCATACTGAGTCTCAGAATAGAAATGGCAAAAAAAAAAAAAAAAAAAGTTTTTTTCCCAAAAGTTTCCAATTTTTTCCCAGACCCACACATCTGCAATGCCCTACTGATTTTGATAAAAATCAAAAATCTGGAAAAGCCATTTGCCCTTAAAGTTGGTCCTTACTCTCTCAGCTGAGGCTCACCTAACAGTTGTGGGGTGGATGCGGAGCCATCAGAGGTAGAGGAGAGAAAAAGGATACGTCATTCCTTCCAAGCATGTTGTCTCCCCAAAGCCTGCTCCATGGTAAAGAAGAGAAAGATAAGTAGAGAGGATACCAGCCATACGCCTGTCCCTTTCCATC